>NC_081447.1:6073126-6073702 GCF_007210705.1 Tigriopus californicus | reverse complement strand
AAATCTCCTCGCTGAACTTTCTATCTTGACTTTTTTATCTGCTTTCGCCTCCCAAGTTTCAAAAAATTAATGAATGAATGAAAGAGACATGTTGTCCCCTTTAGATTTTCCTATTATGCATTTTGTTGGCTTAGCCAAACAGGCATGGGCAAGAACAAGAGTAAGCAAATAAATCATATCAAAGTTCAATAGCGTAACATGTTGGCAGAAATGCTTTAAATTTTAGTAAAGTTTGATCTTGATAAGGCAACAACCGTAAATATTGGTCATCAATGTTTTTTGTAAAAGTAACGGTAACAAGTAACGCCATTAAATTTTATGACGAGTAACGGTTGTGTAACGAAACACTCTTTTTGGCCATAGTAATTGTAACATCAACAAGGCCTACGTATTCCCTACGAATATCAGAGGGAAGTAAATTAAACAATGAAGGAGCCCGAGAAAGAAGAGATGTGGACTTCATTGTTCGAACTAGCCTGGATTCTCGAAGGCTTGAAGGTGCTCTCAAAATGCACATTAAGCCTGACGGTCACTAGAATTGACCCTAAACCCTGGGTTGGGACAAAGCTCATGGAT
>NC_081447.1:6071978-6073090 GCF_007210705.1 Tigriopus californicus | reverse complement strand
CATCGTGACACTATCTCTGGACTTAAACGTGCGATAGATCCAACCCTATGCTTGAAAAGCTTTACCAACTTTCAACTGGATATGCTCATCGAACTTGCCATTATCTTGGAGGACTACACCTAAATCCTTGATGGATGAAACCTGCTGAATGCCCTTACCTTCATCATTTAATAGTGGAGTGTCTAATGGCGTCGACCCAAAGCTAAGGTCATTGAGCGGAATTTCATTCCATTCAGTGCCATGTTAATCGCAGCAACCCAAGAGTAGATTTGGTCATGGACCTCTACCAGACAACCTGATTCTGACCATTCCTACCAATTACCAATTTTTTATCATCAGCATAGGAAGATATACTGACATTACTACTACCAAGCTTCTGAAACGGAGCAATGAAGATGATGAAAAGAAGGGGCCCTAGGATGGAACCCTGAGGAACACCCGACTTGACATCATGCATGTCACTATGGGATCCCTCAACCTTAACCCATTGCTTCCTACCATAAATGAAACGTATTAACCAATTGAGAACCTTGCCTTGGATCCCAATCTCATGGAGACCTTCAGTTTTTTTTTTCATCAAATTCATTTCGTTTTTTTAATTATAATTAAAAAATATATAATTATGAATTTCTTCCTAAAAGTAAAATATTTCAAATACTTGTCCGAACAAAACCGCATTAAAAAGTACGAACTATCACACATTTTGAAAATACGATCCTTAATGACCACCATAAAGTCATTGTTTTATTCATAAAGTAACTTTTTTGTAGAAGTGAACATATTACCAACCACCTGTTTATGTTTTCCATCCTTCTTAAATAGCTCTTTTATGATTGCATTTTCTTAAGATACTCAACCTATTTGAAATGTTGGAAAATATTTAAGTTTTAGATGTGAAATAAAAATCAAAACTGATTTTGCAAGGGAACCTAGTTCATGATACCTTAACTTTGTCCGGATTCAAAATCTCCTCGCTGAACTTTCTATCTTGACTTTTTTATCTGCTTTCGCCTCCCAAGTTTCAAAAAATTAATGAATGAATGAAAGAGACATGTTGTCCCCTTTAGATTTTCCTATTATGCATTTTGTTGGCTTAGCCAAACAGGCATGGG
>NC_081447.1:6067542-6070841 GCF_007210705.1 Tigriopus californicus | reverse complement strand
TGAACAACTTATTGCTGATCTATTCTAACACCATAAACAATCGCCAACCCTTCTGAAAGAACTTTCAATTCCCATACGAGTATATTTACAAGTACGTTTGGTATCCAAATAGAGATAAAGAAAGAGCTATATCATAGATTTCTAGTCACTGGATGTCGGACGACCGACCACTCGGCTGGTAAAACAGTACAATGGATGGTCTCCTGGGAATTGATTACAAACCGGTTTATTGTACTGTTTAGCCAACCGAGTGGTCGGTTGTCCGACATCCAGCGTCTAGAAATCTATGGCTATATATACTGCACTTCTTTACGGTTTTTCTATGACATGTTCTTGACAATATTATCACATATTTGAGTTGGAACCTACTCCAATTTTCTGCGATGTGTGTAACAATTCTTGGTGACGTCGGCATAACCGACCAACGCAAGATTGAGCTTGACCAAATTAAGAGAATCGCAACGAGCACTTTTTTTCAGTCTTCCAAGCTTGACGCTTTTGGGTAATCATGCACTTTAGGGGACCTGAAAAGTGAGAACGGTCCCCTCTACACCCATGCAAGAGGAGAGTGCGGTAGGGGCATTAGCGCACGCTAGCTGTAAGAGGTGGAGCAATGATGGGTTAAAGCCTCGCATAGAGCTTGATTGCGACCCACCAGAACTTTGATGTGCGCTAGAGATGACCAAGTTGGAGACAAACCCACCAAGCAAATTTAGATCGTACGAGAACAAAAAACGCTTCAGTAAGAGATGAACGTGATGGTTTAGTGCAAATTTTCAGAGAAATTGGAACTAAAATGTCTTTCTTTTTTTTCGTAAATCGTGGAAAATATTTAGATGTGAATGAAAAGAGCACACGAGACAATTCAAAACATCGTGTTAACTTTTCACTTCCTGCTCAAAAAATGAGTGAAGATGAACTTATAAGGAATAGGATGGCTCTTCAGCTTTCACTTCAAGTATATCTGATGTATATCCATTATGATTAAAGCTAAAGCTCAAACTCTAAAAAACATGAGTTCCTACAATTTCGGCCACTCTGATAGATGAGGAAGATCACAAAGACTGACACTTAGCAACGCATCTGATCTGTGAAAGGCAGGCAGACAAGAGCCAAGAAGTAGTGCTCTCCTCGAACATTGCTGTACAGGCGAGCGCCTCACTTTTTAGGTCCCCTAAAGTCCATGATTACCACATTCGTACCTCTGAGCTGAGTAACGGCTTGGACTTTACCCAGAATGAGCTAGTGATGGGATCGATGGGATCAAATGAATTTTCAAAATCAGGATTGCCAGAAACCTAGGGAAATCTAAGGACAAGTTGTTTCCAACATAAGGTAAAAGGTTCGCTTGGAGCTAAAGGGTAACCTTGGTTTGATGGAAGAAAAATCAGGGTTACCTCTTGTAACTAACTAACGGGTTTCTGATATTCCGCTAGTCATGCCATATGCCATTGAAAATGTAAATTGGTAGCCCTAGTCTAGTCGCAACCTCCCGTAATTATTTATTTGATCCCATCAGTAAAGGAGCAGGCGCTTAACACTTTCGTCAGTGTAATTTCATACCAGTTAACGTCCAAGGACAGGGGTGAGCATGTGAGATGTGAGTCACAAATTTGTCACTTAAATGTGCTGAAAATAGGCTCGTCTTCAAGCCCTCTAGGCTCGTCTAAATGCACCATTAGACTGTGACCCCAAAATTAAGTTGTAAAGCGCAGTTTTATTGACACATGCTGTGAAATTCAATGTCGAGTAACTGATTGTGACTGATTTCAGCTGTCACAATATGTTCCTCCAAAGATGTGACAAAGCCTTTTTAATCTGTGGTATCGCCATCTCATTCTTGTAGATGGTCATCAGGATAGACAGATCTTTTTTGGTTGGTAAATCAATGTTAGAAAAATGCTAATTTTTGAATAAAACAAGGGCTTTATGGTAATCATTAAGAATTCCATTTTCAAAACCTGGTGATAGATCGTACTTTGCAATGTAGTTTTGTTCAGGCAAGTATTTGAAATATTTTACTATTAGGGAAGAAATTCATAATTATAAAAAAACGAATTTGATAAAAAAAAAGGTTTTAGGCTTAAGAGCTGATACACTTGAATGTGCGATATTTTGATCAAAAAGTTCATCTCATACAGCAAGTGTTAGTGATATTGTGAAAAGATATTCTTAGGTGATTAAACATAGCTATTGAATTATCCAAAGAAGATATAAATTTCATCACTTCATGTACCCTTGTATGCATTTTAATTCATTTGCTAAAGCAAGAGTTACAGTAAAGATTTTATAAATGTAGCTCACAATGTGTCCATTTACTTCATTCACTCCTTTTGAAACTTCAAGTTCAAATGCTATGTTTCCCTTCAATCTGGACAAAAACGAGTCCTCTTGTCTCCAGACAAAGCACATCAGCTCAAAATGGTATGTGAAACAGCTTCTAATCCATTCATAGTTACATTTTCTAGGTATGAAAAATTGTTCACTTTTTGGCCATAATTCCAAACTGTAATGGGATACGATCGCAGCCTCGGTTTGCTTGTTTTTTTGTACCCCTTTGCGCCCAGGCGCCATCTTCCGGATATGTAGGGATGCGTCAAACGTAAAAAATGACACCGCTTTTTCAACCAACAATTGAACTTCTGTCTCAAACCGAGCTCAAAGTTTTATCTTTTTATCCGTTCTAACTCTATCCCTTGTTTTTTGTGTACCAGCTCCACTTATTTTGATGCTTTTATTATTGACTCACGGCATAGCCAAAACCTCGACACACCTCTACGTAAGTCAAAAGGGGGCGGTCAAGTGCAAAGGGGTAAACAACGACCCCCGTGAGCCTGTCCCATTGTCGCGCATCTATTTTTCTAGCATGTTGTTTTTGAAGCAAATTAGAGGGCTGGCTAGAGAAACATCATTCTAGAGATTTCAGAGATTTTTTTTGGCTCCCTCGTGTGGCCTCGTGTGTGCGATGGGAATCCGCTTTGAACACAGCCGGACACCCTGCTGCCCAACTACCAAAATGTGTTTAATGGTTACCAATTTAGCTGCACTTTAAGTATTTATAAAGGCTGCATTCTTGAATTTTAAAACGTAGCGCTTTTCCCATAGGTTTATGGGAGGACGGCTCTACCCTCCAGAGAACTCCTTAGTTTATGCAAAAAGGGAAAGGATAAAGGCAGAGAAAATCGCACGGTACTCATTGGCATTTCGAACGCAACCTTACGATTTTGGGGATTTTTTCTGCTGTCAAAGCAGGGGTTAATCGAGGATTGGACCTCAATGTTCTCTTTTATTAATACTCA
>NC_081447.1:6066448-6066542 GCF_007210705.1 Tigriopus californicus | reverse complement strand
GACTTGGAGAAGGAGGAGGAGGAGGAACGGTGGTTCGTTCGATTTGCATAATTCCCTTTTTGTGGCATTGATCGACGCTGGGCGCTTGCTTGAT
>NC_081447.1:6065874-6066412 GCF_007210705.1 Tigriopus californicus | reverse complement strand
AAGAGCAACATTCTTTACGGAAAGTTTGGCAGATGATCTGATCAGGGGAATGGATAGGGCTCTTCATTTTATTCAGGCTTTCCCCCTTTCCTTCGATCACTGATACGAGGATTGTGCTCGAAGACCAACGAGGTTTACTCAAGTCTCTTTGGACCACTTTCCAGGTCCCAGGCTCAATTTTCGTCGAGCTCGCTCGACTTTGCCGCTATTGAAGAGTTCGGTCTATTACGACATTCACTCACTCATTCATTGATGTGTAGGGCCTTGAAGTTTTGAAAGTTGGTCATGGCCCTGGGCAAGTGGGCACGAAGCGATCAATACGGTTTTGATCATTCTCGTCCACGAACGAGCCGAGAAGGGTCCGTGGACCAGGTGTTTTTGATTTCAAATATTCATGCCCCTTTGAGGTCTTGGCAAACAGCTTTGATCTTTGGGGTTTTCACCTTCGCCTTGGCCAAACCATTCATCTCATCTTAGTTCAAACTTCAAGGCCGAGTTTGGATTGGATGAGATTTGTTGTGGTGAACTGTAGAAAATC
>NC_081447.1:6065672-6065838 GCF_007210705.1 Tigriopus californicus | reverse complement strand
ATCGATTCATTGAAAGATGATCGACTGCTGAGTTAGGCCAACCTCAACAGTCAGCATTAATGGGAAGAATGGTTTCTTGAATTCTTAAAGGTTTTGCCCAGGTCTTTGTCCAATTTTTCTTTCTTCCAATTCCCTTCTCGGTTTTCCATATTGGCTGAGCTGATCA
>NC_081447.1:6060710-6065636 GCF_007210705.1 Tigriopus californicus | reverse complement strand
TTTGATCAGTGAGACAACATGGAACGTACTTTTTCGCCATGTACCTAAGATAAGATGCTAATCACAAACATGAATCCAAATGAGCCTCTGGGACCAAGGAGCAAAAGGCTTGTGCATTTGAGGGTATATTAACTCGACTTGCTCATTGATGTTCTTCAAAGAGTTCATGATGGAGATAACAGTCTCATTCTCATTTCATGCATTCAATATATTTCATTCTATGAACAAAGTGGTCTCCACTCTCCACATAAGTTATTTTTACTATGACTGTCAACTTTGATGAACTGATCGTTTATATGTACGAGAATAATACAATAAAAATGGGAAAATATGATGGTGTTCAAAACATTCCTATTACATGGTATTTTCATCTGTGGAACTTCAGTCTACTTTCAGATGTTCTCCAACTACAAACAGATGTTAAAATTGCAAATCTATGCCGTGGTCATCATGATAAACAAATCACCTGGTATGTTTTTCAAATTACAAGCCACTTACCTCGAAAATCTCAAATGAAAAGTGGATTGAGAGGGCGTCAAGGGTCCCGCCCAAAAATAATTTTGAAAGGAACGCTTTGAAAAGGATTCAACGGGGTTGAGTCTCGAAATGAGGTGTGTTGATGAAGGAACCCCAAACTGAGCCTGGCAATGCAATCTCGCACCCTTTTATACCTACATGGCTCACGTGCTCAGCCATCTTGGAATCAACTTGAGGCAGTCGAACGAAATAAACCAACGGACGACGGGAAAGTGCAAAAAGGTCGCGAGAAAGGAAAGAAGGCCAGCCAACCGCAATGGGCTCTTGACTAACGGCTTCCAACGACCCTACAGGCCCACATCATGACATAATGGCTCTATGTAGCTACTAGGTAACCTCCCAAGGAGTGTCATAAAGTAACAAGTTTTCTTGGTTGAGTTTCGACTTGCGAATCGTCATTCCTGAGACAATATTGTTTTCCTATATCGTTTAGTTATTAACTGAGCATTATTCGTGGCAGTTATGGGCCATCACATGACACGAAGGTGAGGGGAATTTGGTTTTCAATGTCCCAACCTTCAACAAAAGCAACAATCAGAGAGAAGAAGGGCTGCAGGTCTAATTATTGGCAGATACAAATTACGTCACCAAGGACACTTTTCGTAAAAAGAGCTCCATAATCTAACGAGACATTTTTGGACCCATTTAATGGCATCATAAATTGACTTTCCCTTCATTGATGATGGATTTCAATTGATTATGACGTAGAAAACGAAATTGAGCATGCCACCCAAAGAGATGGAACGAGATCTAATCTTACAAGTCATCAGTCAAAGTTGAGATGTCGTGTCATTTGACCGACTTTCAATCTCCGAACTTCTCTTGAACCATGACCATACTTTTATCCATAAAAACTGGGAATGAAAAACTGAATGATGCTGATGTTCCAAGGAAAAAACCGCTAGTTTTTTGGAATTGCTTTTTTCTGTCTTTGGTTTACTTGTATAATGTTTAGGTCGAGATATGACCACACTCGATTGAGAACGTGTGTCCGTTCAATTTGAAAATAACTTGACATATTATCTTCTTAACGGCGGATATTTTTTTCAATTAAAAATGGAGGTAAAGACATTTTTGTAATCAGCATATAATCTCATACCACGGTTTTCTAGAGAAATGTACAGTAGAAACAATTACATATCGGCTTAGCCAATCATTTTATTCAAAATTAATGTATAATATGAAAAAAGAATATGAACACATTGATTGCCGTGGGCAAATTGGTTCCAAGACTTGGCTCATGAAACTCAGGAGATGTAGTGAAACTGATTTAGTAATGAGTTCATAAAGATGGAATATTCAACCTGCACTCTGTGTCAGTTGCGAGTTTCACAATTAAAATCATGAATCTTAGGAGTATATGTGAATACCTCCATTTCAGATGCCCAATTTTGACTAAATTGGTTTTGATTGGCACCTTTCTCAAGAAAACTTTTAGACGCTAGCAACACCCCCAGACTGAAACCAGTCTGATACCGGACTTGAAATTGCTTATTTGGAATTTGGATACAAACCGATGATTTGATGGCTGCCTTTGCTGTCTAGGCGAGGTGCATCCTCCGACCCTAGTACGCGAAAAAAGCAAAACTTAGATTATCATTAGCGCAAGAAAATAAAAAAAAAACTGGTAAGGGCTGAAAAAAAAAATAGCGGCCTTTGGTTCCAAGGTTTTAAACAAAAAACCTGCAAAATAATGAACAGAGGAACTGCAGATCAATAAAAGAAAGGTTTTGAATTGCCTTGAGTATTAATAAAAAAGAAAATTGAAGTCCAATCCTCGATTAACCCCTGCTTTGACAGCAGAAAAAATCCCCAAAATCGTAAGGTTGCGTTCGAAATGCCAATGAGTACCGTGCGATTTTCTCTGCCTTTATCTATTATCCATGCCTTTTTGCATAAACCAAGGAGTTCCCTAGAGGGTAGAGCGGTCCTTGCAAAAACCTATGGGAAAAGCGCTACGTTTTAAAATTCAAGAGTGCAGCTTTTATAAATACTTAAAAGTGCAGCCAAATTGGTTACCATTAAACAGGACGACTCCAGTTGATTGAACGGAGCGCCTCTACAATCAGAAACCATACCCTTCAGCTGTCACCCATTTGCTCTAGAGGGCTAATCAGAGAAAAGTCACTCCAACCAAGCCACTTGAGACTTTGCTTTGAACACATTTTGATAGTTGGGCGGCAGGGTGTCGGGCTGATGGACTTCTCTTGCCTTACTCATGGAGTACGTCAGTTGTGGAGTGGAAAGCTCGGTCGAAGATCGAACGTCTTCTAGCGAGGTTTGGTAGAGCTGTGCGTTACCTCCTGATCAGATGCATTCCCACTGAGAGAGTGTTCAATGTGTTCAATGAATTCCATCTTCATGTTCAAGTACTTGATTAGGAGGTAACGCAAAACTGAAACGTCATCTAGCGAGGTTTCAGAGAGCTTTCCACTCCACTACTACCGTACTCCATGCCTTACTCAGTTCCAACGATAGCAGACAAACGAGCCATCAACTCACTGGCTCCCTGAATTCGGAACTTGATTTTGAGAGCCACATTACTAAATGTGTTCAAAGCCGATTCCCATCGCACACACCAGGCCACACGATGGAGCCAAAAAAATCTCAGAAATCCCTTGAGTGTTGTTTCTCTAGCCAGCCCTCTAATTTGCTTCAAAAACAGGTCCCCCTGGCTTGCTTGCATGACACAAGGGTGCTCAGATCCTAGGAAAATAGATACGCGACAAGTTTGAAATTATGGCCAAAAAGTGAACAACTTTTCATATCTAGAAAATGTAACTATGAATGGGTTAGAAGCTGTTTCACATACCATTTTGAGCTGATGTGCTGTGTCTGGAGACAAGAGGACTAGTTTTTGTTCAGATTGAAGGGAAACATAGCATCTGAACTTGAGGTTTCAAAAGGAGTGAATGAAGTAGATGGACACATTGTGAGCTACATTGATAAAATCTTTACTGTAACTCTTGCCTTAGCAAATGAAGTAAGATGCATACACGGGTACATGAGGTGATAAAATTTAGGTTGTGTGGAAATAAGATAAATCAGGTTGAAAAGGCTCTCACAGCTCTCAGAGCCAAAGTCAACACCTTACATTCCATTTCGCACTTCTCTCTCCGACACTTTATTCTCAGAAATTCTTAAGTTCCGCCATCGAATTTTCTCCACTCCTCACCCCACCATCAGTGGAATCATCATCTCATACTCGTAGGTGGTCATCAGCAGGGCCGGCCAAAATTTGCAGATAAATATGGCCTTTACTGACAGAAAATTTGCATTAAAGATCAATCGAAAATGCAAAAATGCAAATAAACTTTTCAAAACATAGGTACCTACACATTTTTGGGTGTGTGTGTGTGTGTAAGGACTGTTTTTGCCTTCCCTGTGAAGCAATACGCCGGGCGTTAGTCGTTCCTCAAGAAAGGGAACGAATTGCAGTTACAATTTTTTTTTGGTTTGGTTTTTCACGGGCTTTTCTAACCGCTACAGGGAATGTAATCCCCAGTACTATTAAAATGAAAGGTCATAATTCGTCTATTTATTACCTTTCAATCTTTATATGATATTTGGTCTACCGACGACTTTGAGTTGGCAGACCGAGCTAGTCCTTGAATGTAGGGTTGATCTGGTATGCTATCTAAACATTTGTCCAAGTCTAACTTGAAAGATGCTACCGGATCAACAAGGCCTACGTATTACCTACGAATATCAGAGGGAAGCAAATTAAACAATGATGGAGCCCGAGAAAGAAGAGATGTGGACTTCATTTGTTGTCGGAACTAGCCTGGATTCTCGAAGCTTGAAGGTGCTCTCAAAACGCACATTAAGCCTCTACGGTCACTAGCATTGACCCTAAACCCTGGGTGGGACAAGCTCATGGATACTTTTGAAGACGTACAGTATCAGATACCTTTCGTACCTTCTCTGAACACTGTACAGTCCCAACTTTTTTAGCCTCTCCCAATATGAGAGCTCTCTCAATCCTGTGATGTCCTAGTGAAACATCTTTGGACTTGTTCGACCTTTTGCAAACCTGCTGAACTCATTGGGCAGCCAAATGGGAGAGGCATATTCAAGATGTGGCTGGACAATCACTTGTACAGAGTTAGCATCGTGATGCTATCTCTGGACTAAACGTGCGATATATCCAACCACACATTTGAAAAGCCTACCACCTTCAACTGGATATGCTCATCGAACTTTCCATTATTTTGGGGACTACACCTAGATCTTTCATAGACGAGACCTGCTCATATCTTTACCTCCATTATCTACGAGTGAGTATGTAAAGGAGTTGACCAAAGTCATTGACGGAATTTCATTCCGTTCAGGACCTTTACTCTCAGTTACCCAAGAGTAGATTCGATCCAATCCTTTGCAAGGCTAGGG
>NC_081447.1:6053090-6060061 GCF_007210705.1 Tigriopus californicus | reverse complement strand
CCATCAGGACCAGGAGAGCTCAAAAGCCTCAAGTCCCTGATGGCCTCTAAAGCATCTTGATCTGTGACTACAAGATCATCTAAACGCTCAACTTGACTAACCTTGTCAATCTCAACAGACTCATCTTCAGAGCTATGAGCTGTTGCTTCCGAATTCAGTGGGGTTGCAAACACACTGGAGAACTGATCTCCAAGCATGTTAGCCATAGTCTCTACATTGCTAATGGCTTCCCCATTAACCTCAAGAGGCCCAACAGAGTGTTTCATTTTTCTCTTAGAGTTTGCATAAGAGAAAAAAGCCTTCAGATTCGACATGACCTCCCAAATTCGACCTGACCTCCGTGATTCGTTACGCAACCGTTACTCGTCATAAAATGTGATGGCGTTACTTGATACCATTACTTTTGCAAAAATTGCAGTTGCAATTACTTTGGCGAAAAAGAGTGATTCGTTAGACAACTGTTACTCGTCATGAAATGTAATGGCGTTACTTGTTACCGTTACTTTTACAAAAAAATTAGATGAGCAATATTTACAGTTGTTGCCTCATCCAGATCAAACTTTACTAAAATTGAAAGCATTTCTGCCAACATGTTACGCTAATGAGCTTTGATATTATTTATTTGCTTACTCTTGTTCTTGCCCATGCCTTTTTGGCTAAGCCAACAAAATGCATAATAGGAAAATCTTAAGAGCACATGTCTCTCTCATTCATTTTTTTAAACTTGGGAGGCGAAAGCAGATAAAAAAGTCAAGATAGAAAGTTCAGCGAGGAGATTTTGAATCCAGACAAAGTTAAGGTATCACGAACTAGGTTCCGTTGCGAAATCAGTTTTGATTTTTTAAGAAAATCAAACGTGAAGGCTTATTCGTTTACTTTGGATTTATTTTTTCCACTCTTAGTTGAAACTGTGCTAAAAACGTTTCGAGAAAGAACATCTGGCAGTTTTTGACGATTTCTTTTTAATATTTTCCAAATATCTAGCTTTTGGAAAAATTTACGGAATATTACTATTAAATGTATTACCTTCTACCAGGGTACTTATTATTTGGATATTTCACATCTAAAACTTAAATATCTTCCAACCTTTCAAATAGGTTGAGTGTCTTAAGAAAATGCAATCATAAAAGAGCTATTTAAGAAGGATGGAAAACATAAACAGGTGGTTGGTAATAAGTTCAATGCTAAAAAATTTTACTTTTTGAATAAAACAAGGACTTTATGGTGGTCATTAAGGATCGTATTTTCAAAATGTGTGATTGTTCATACTTTTTAATACGGTTTTGTTCGGGCAAGTATTTGAAATATTTTACAGTTAGGAAGAAATTCATAATTATGAACGAAATGAATTTGATGAAAATAAAAAAAAGCTAAGGGTCTCCATAAGATTGGGATCCAAGGCAAGGTTCTCAATTGGTTGAGACGTTTCATTTATGGTAGAAAGCAATGGGTTAAGGTTGAGGGATCCCATAGTGATATGCATGAGGTCAAGTCGGGTGTTCCTCAGGGTTCCATCCTAGGGGCCCCTGCTTATCATCATCTTCATTGCTCCGTTTCAGAAGCTTGGTAGTAGTAATGTCAGTATATCTTCCTATGCTGATGATAACAAATTGGTAATTGGTAGGAATGGTCAAAATTCCGGTTGACTGGTAGAGGTAATTGACCAAATCTACTCTTGGGTTGCTGCGAGTAACATGGCACTGAAGCTCAATGACCTTAGCTTTGGGTCGACGCCATTAGACACTCCACTATTAGATGATGAAGGTAAGGGCATTCACAGGTCTCATCCATGAAGGATTTAGGTGTAGTCCTCCAAGGTAATGAAAAGTTCGATGAGCATATCCAGTTGAAAGTTGGTAAGGCTTTTCAAACATGTGGTTGGATCTATCGCACGTTTAAGTCCAGAGATAGCATCACGATGCTATCTCTGTACAAGTCGATTGTCCAGCCGCATATTGAATATGCTTCACCCATTTGGGCTCCAATGAGTTCAGCAGGTTTGCAAAAGGTCGAACAAGTCCAAAGATGTTTCACTAGGAAAATCACAGGATTGAGAGAGCTCTCATATTGGGAGAGGCTAAAAAGTTGGGTCTGTAAAGTGTTCAGAGAAGGTACGTAACGTCTTACTGTACGTACTGTACGTCTTCAAAAGTATCCATGAGCTTTGTCCCAACCCAGGATTTAGGGTCAATGCTAGTGACCGTAGAGGCTTAATGTCTTTTGAGAGCACCTTCAAGCCTTCGAGAATCCAGGCTAGTTCGAACAATGAAGTCCACATCTCTTCTTTCTCGGGCTCCATCATTGTTTAATTTGCTTCCCTCTAATTTCGTAGGTAATACGTAGACCTTGTTGATCCGGTAGCACCTTTCAAGTCAGCCTTGGACAAATTTTTAGATAGCATTCCAGATCAACCCTACATTCAAGGACTAGATCGGTCTGCCAACTCAAGTTCCTTGGTAGACCAATTATCATGTAAAGATTGAAAGGTAATAAATAGACGAATTATAACCTTTCATTTTAATAGTACTGAGGAAGACGTTCCCTGTAGCGGTTAGATAAGCCCGTGAAAAACCAAACCAAAAAAAAAGAAGAGCTGCTGGGATTCCAATCCCAGTAGCGGTAAGGAAGTCCGCAAGAAAGGGTAGAGTGAATATTGTTGTGAGCGAGTTATTTGGGACGGAAATGATGGCTCAAGATTTCGCTTCATGAGGTGCTGAAATCATGGTCGTGCTCTTGTAAGACAAGGCACCAGGTTGAACAAGATTGAAAGAATGGAATCATCATTCCCCTTTCGAAAGTTGCCTCTCGGATCGAACGAAAAGGCAGTGTTGTGAGACAATCTAATAAATTAGCATTTTCATATTTAGGTATTGACAGGCTATTGAGAGCTCGAAGCTGATTTCCTTGAGCATGAGGATTATTTTCTTTGGTGATGGATAAGTGTCTCTTCTACGGTATTTACATTTGTCCAGCATTTGCATCAGTCTTGAAGGAAATAAGTCTCTTCTTGCCCCAAGCGAAATTTTTTTGAAACAAAACTATAATATTGCAAGTGGATTTTTTACGTAAACTAAAGAACAAAGATGAAACACTTTGCCTCTGTCGATCCCATTCCTTCACAACTCCCACGATATACTTAAAACCAATGGTGCACATAATTGTCCAAAAAGTCATCATTGGCAATAACCAATCCGTTACACGATAAATGGATCGATAAAACCCTTGCTTTTGGCCAAATGTACGAAAGTTAGTTCTTTTTTTAAGGAAAATAAAAGTGACAAGTTCGTTAAAAAGTGGACAGAAGAATTAATGTTTTACGACTTGACGCTTAATTTTGCTCAAAACGCACTTTTTATATGAAAAAAATAAATAAAAATGAAATTCTTTTGGCAGTGTCAAAAGCGTAATGTCAATGTGAGATAAGAAATAAGCGACACCCATCAATCGGATGGCTGGCCGAGCGAGAGAGCTGACATCTGACTTCGTAACAAACAAAATAAAACAAAACAAAACGAGATGAGAAGTATTTTAGTTGAGATTTACTGAAATTTAAAGGTTTTTATGCGAAATCATATTCTGATGATAATTACAAGTGCATTTATTAACATTTCTTGTCAATGTAAATGGAATTGAAATGAACTAGATATGGTTCTGAAATTAAACCATTTGCGAGTTTTGTACAACTGCAATTTTGTTGGATTTTCCTTGATATGGTTCCTCCGAAAATAGCTATCAAATATCTGAAAATCGCTTTTAAACATTTATTTTCAAAAATAATGCAACTGCTTCCGGAGTGATGAAAATTCAACGGAATCCCACGAGAATGTTATGCTTCAATAGTAATGTCATTTTACATACTAATACTTCGCTCATTTATTGTTTCTATTTTGATGGGTTTTGGCATATTTTCATATTGAAGATAATAATAATGGTATATAAATATCACACTGTCGTTTGGTAAAGACCAATGTTGCTTTTCTTTGGTGCAACAAGTCATATCAAGACATCTGGGACCTCTTGCGTCAATGATAAAGTGGGAAGAGGCATGACCACATTGTTCACAGTCTGAGTGGAAGCAGAAATGACCGATTTAGGGGCGGAGACCGGCTCATCGGCGGTGGGCGTGGTTTGAGTAAAGGCAGGAAGTTGGCTCGGTCCCATGGACGAGGAAGCTATGGCAATTGGAATGGAAGCCATTGAAGCCAGTTGTGGAGGAAAGGGCTTCACATTAGCCATGGCGAGACTGTCAACGGACCCACCACCTTGTAGTTCACTTCCTGTGGAAGAATGACAGACAATTAAATGTGTTATCGCCTTTTGGCCAAGAATGTCGCCATGACAAAGGGATCCCGTTCTTTCATAGTAAGCAATAAAGTCAAGGGGTGTCCATGGTTTCTTCCAGGGTGAAACCTTTCTTATCCTTTACTATTGACCTTGAGCGGGGTTGCCATTTGAATTTCTAATCAAGATGCTAAAACAGGGCAGGATAGACAGGGAAAGACGGAAAGAGACACGAACAAAATTTGCATCTGAAACGTTACGGGCTGAATAGTAAAGGCAGGCAAGAAAGGAAAGGAATGTTCGACCCAAGGAATTGGTTTCTTATACCAAGGAATATTGACATTTTGACTGCAAGGCTGAAATTAAAGCTCTTTTTCTTGTCGTTATCATGATTAAAATCATCATTATCATCAACCAACAACCAGGTTGTTGTTTTGCAATAATGATCTTTTCTCATTTCACGAGAAACGGAGGCGCTCCAAATGGTCGTCTATTTAACCCCAGTAACGACTTGGTACCCAGCACAAAGACCAAGTACTGTAAATGAGAATACACCCACTAATAATCGCATTTTCCTGCCTCGTTTAACCGTTCTTAAGGAATACAACCTTTGGCTTCCGGAATAACAACAGAACACTCTAAACACCATTAAATACAGTGATGGACAAAAAACAGGTCGAGCTCTTTGGTCCAACCAGGACCATAACCATTAGCACTATTGAAAGTGCACTTGATCGCCCGGTGCTCAAGCAGGAGTTATTACCATTTTCTGTTGTGACCACGACTTGTCCGTTGGTGGTTGCTCCCTGGTTATTATTCATGGTTGAGAACAGAAGGTTCTTGCCAATCTTAGACGTGGTTTGAGGCACCCATTGGACGTCCAGGGAGTTGCCTTGATTTGCAGCTCCCGGAGGGCGATGGCTGTTCTGACTGGTCCTCACCGATTGGTATTTGGTAGTCTTCATCATGCTCTGTCGCACATTCTTTTCTGGATGAAGGATTATGATGTACAGCTTGGGTATGAAGAGGCAAATTGTGGTGACCGTGGCGGATAAACTGGAACCAACAAAAACAAAGTTTGAGTACAGTTTGAAGATCGCGATCGAATATCAGATTGATTACGTTTGTGCCCTCTAGATCGACAACGTTTTGACTTGGGAGCGACGAGGTAGTTTGCATTGGGAAAACGTTTCTTAGAGCATACCCAGGGTTATGTTCTCTTGGAGAGAGTTTTCCTCTTTCTGGGAAGATGAGCTATTGCTGTAGTACTAGCACATATACACTGTATATCCATTCCAATTTGGTTGGAGACTCGTTACGTGTTTTGCGAAATTTTAGGTGCGGTATTTAGACACGTCATTGATGGATACACTTGGCTTGTTCTCATTTTGAACTGAAGTGCCGTTGGGAGGTACTATGCTTCTGAATAGAAATAATTGAGTCTTTTTACTCAAGTACACGAGCACACGAACAGTAGTCAAATTTCTTTATAATCGCTCTCGAACTGAACTGTTCCGGCAGAAATTGACTTGAAAGTGGCTGAACCTTTCCAACCGTTTTTCCCTGGTGACTTTCAAAGTTTGGAAAAGGTTTTGCTTTTGAGATTTTGTTCACATTTTCACATCAACGGTAATGGAGCATTCTAGCAATAAGGAAACCAATTTGATTTTAGGAGCACTCAAAAAAGTTCGATCGTCAGATCCTCATCAATCACCAGACACCTGCCTAACTTGGAGCATATGGTTTTAAACGAAAAGACGAAGATGGTATGACACTTTAAACAGATAGTAAGCCAATGTTAAGCCCTCCGCCACTTTGTTGCCTGAAATTAACCAATCAAGTCTTACAATCCCCTGGAACCGAAGGAAGGTAGGCCAAAAGATCCCATAAAGTTGGACCAAGTCAGGAACATGTTAACGAAAGATTAGAACGGCTCGAGTTGAAGCTATCTTTTCGTATGAATATTTGGTCCCAACTCTTTCAAATTTGTTCCCCAGCCTGCTGTTTGTAATATGCCCTCACCGAGTGGGCCTTGATTAAAGACATGGAGATTCGCCATGGGGCCTATCATCGAAGCAAATTATTCCCATAGGGGCGACCTTCTACTCGGCAAAACACTCGTCAAGGACTTTACAGAAGCAAAACCTACCGATAGTGGAAAAAAGAAAAGCAGGAGTCCTTCTCGTCATTATTGTACGTCTATAGAGTAGTGCACTTTGGTCCAGAACTGTTTGCTCTTGCCAACAAATTAGCTGGGTGAAGTGGTCCATGACGACCCATTCGTGTTCCACCCTTTATGGCACACACGAGAAAAAAGATCGAGGATGTACTCTACGACTACCACTGTTACTACGACTTCCAAGGTTAACGCGACTACGTACGTACGTACAACACCTTCCGCTAGTTCGTTCCAGAAGGGGTGAAAAGCCCCCAGGACACGACGATAGAAAGTACACTAGAAATGGAGGGAAATTTCGGCGGAAACGTGCGCATTGCCCAAGTTTTCTTTGTTTTCCTACCTAATGGTTCCAGACATCGAGGTGATCCTAAGTTCCACTTGACTGCCCGTGCTGAAGTAGATGGGAATGAAAGCCAGCCAGATGACACATGTGGTATACATGGAGAAACCAATGAATTTTGACTCGTTGAATGCCTCCGGGATCTTTCGCGTCAGAACAGCGTAGATGGTG
>NC_081447.1:6044121-6053058 GCF_007210705.1 Tigriopus californicus | reverse complement strand
CATGGAGAAACCAATGAATTTTGACTCGTTGAATGCCTCCGGGATCTTTCGCGTCAGAACAGCGTAGATGGTGCAAATGATGACCAGAAAAATTGGATAGGAAAATGCGATCATATAAGAAGCATCCGTTGAGGCCTGATGAAACCAAGGGAGAGAGAGAGAGACAATGAAAGAGGAGGGCATATTTAATCATTCATGAATGGCTCCCCCTTCACGAAGCTAGGGTAAGCTTAGTGGGCGCCTTGAAGAAGGATGGACATGAAGAGCAGAGGCCTTGAGATGTCTCTCCGCTTTCTTGCATTAATGAAATTAAATGGTGGGGAAAGGAACCCAGACTATGCGGGCAAATACATCTCCTTTGTAATATTTCCCTGAGACCTAGATCGAGCCAGGTCAAAGGTTTTACTTGGCGGCGCAAGAAGCAAGAACTGTTACTTACAACTCAACTTTTGAACTCTTTGTTCATTCATTTGAAAGGTGCTTCTTTATCTTGGCAGGTTTTCTGTGCTCGCTATCGCTGATTACCTCTCAAGGGACACATCGTTCTCCAACACGTCAGACTCAGCACTTGAGGTTAGTAACATGATAAGCTCGTTATTTGCGCCAATTTAAAATGAAAAAAAAAACATGTCAAAGACAGGCTGTATGTATATAGGGATAGGCTCAATGGTTCGTGCGTTATTTCGACCCGAGCTTTCGAAACCTTGCCCTCTTTAAGGTGTTTAACAAGAAGTTTTCTTGTCCCAAAAGTGCCAACTATTTTGGGTTACATTGTAACTAACCAAGGCGAAATTTGAAGGTTCAGGTGGTGGTTAGAACAAGAAAAAGGGTCATTGGCCACCATTAAAAAGTACCAAGGCCGCACTCTTGATTTCTGACTATCTTAAAAGCATTACGGTGACCCAAGTTTCATTCCGGTCACTTAAGGATTTAAATGCTGCACAGGGGCCAATTTTATCAAGAAAGTCTCAAACAGTCCGGTTTTTTGTCGACGTTAACTTCAAAATGGTGAGCCCAGTAATAATCGTCTGATTTTCAATTCCAATTTCTTCTCTTCCTCTAGTTATCTGAAGTAACCGTTCTGGAAAAAACCTGACCTTGATTCTTCAATAATATTTCTACCTACTTTGCAAACAATGAGGTTATCCTCTCGGGTTGGATGATGATAAATGGCTTGAGGAGGATCAGCCAAAAACCACAGAACATTGATCAGCACTTGAACGCAAGTCAGCCCGAAGGTAAAAGTCAGCTGGGACTTTGGGGAGATAAAGCTCGGTCGTTTGGCCGTTCGATTGGAAGCGTTGAAAATCCTTGCAATTCTGTTGGTCTTGGTCAGCAGAGCACCATACACTATCGAGAAGCTCAATCCAATGCTGAACTGCTGAATGGAACAAACTAGGAGGGTGGGTCGGATGATGAGTAAGAAGGTCACCATGTAACACATAAGGGTTCCACCCAAGATCACAAAAGACAACTCCCGTCCCGAGGCTCGAACCACCGGTGTGTCTATGTTCTTTAGAAACACCACGAGAACGGCTAATGTGAACAGCATGCCCGTGAGCGCGAACGAGATGGCCACAATGGCAAAACTCGAATCGGGCGCAATGTGTTCCTCGGGGAGTGGTGCACAGAGAAGGTGATCCGGACTGGGCAGGGTACCCAAAGGACACACACGACATCTGGTTTCGTCCAGAGGATCGAGTTGCTGAAATATTCAAGACCTGTTAGTTCATAGAGTTATAACGGGGAAATGTCCTAATGTCCGCGATATATATGGTAAGTGCACACCCTATAGGTCCTTTTTGAGCTTCAAGGGATCCAGGAGTAAAGGCGAGAAAAATGAAATATGGAATTGTATGAACCAGGTGACAATAATGCCTTCCTTAAGGACCAAAACCTTTCAAATGGTGTTTTTCATTTCGCTCGTTAAAGGTGGACCTTTGCCCTGTTATTGCCATTTCTAATCTCCGTCACCTGAATAGAGCCCGGAAATCGGCAAAGTTCCCAATTCGTATCGATTTTGGCTCCGGCAATTGACCAACACATTCTTCTGAGGTTAATGAAAGCGATGTGAAAGAGCCTATTGACTCACCTCATACTGACCGCAACTGTGGCAAGACCAGCAACAACTTTCACCTTCCACATACTTCTTCATTAGACCACGTGCACATGGCTTACTACACTCGGATTCTGGTGGTTTTGGGTGGCCGATTTGAAATTGGACATCTGTAATTGTGTAATCGTGAGTCAAGTGTCAGTTTGAATCTAGCGCTATTGAAGGAGCGCCCAAGAAGAATAAGGTTTCTCCGAGCAAGAAATCTCCGACAAAGCAAAACATCGTCTGGATGTGACATATGTGTATGAAAGAAATGAGAGATTACTTCTGCACGTATTTTGGAGAGCACAAGGAGCCAATTGTTATGTTTCTAAGGCTTGACACCGATTGAGATTTCGCTTTTCTAAAATATCTTTTGTAAGGAACTTGAATGGCAAGGGAAGTAAGTTACGATGGGTTTTATGGAACATTATGCGGCAATAATTGTAAATTTCTGCCAAAAGCTTACCTTTCATTAAAAAGTTATAGAGTTTGCCAGAGAATGCTAGAATGTGTTTGTAGTTCATTTGGACATCATTGTTTTCCAATGTTGCATATTGAATATGTCATTTTTCAAATGATTTTAGTAATGCTCATCTAAATATCTTAATATGTACTGATGCACGCTTTAAGGGGAAATAAAAAAAAATATCTTTGTTTAACCTCATTTGAAAGATGACCGTCGAATGTCAGAGTTAACAAAAGCTCATAAAAGCTACATTTGAAAATTTAAATTGCTAGAGGATCCACATAAGAAATTCTCTAACAAATCGCTGAAGACTTCTAGGGATTAGAGATTCTTTGCCAATGAAATTCATCAAAGGCTTATAAAGGTTTGGTTCGTCAAAAGACAGCCAATTAAAAGTTCATCATTCAAATACCTTAGAGCATTATATGTTGTCATGGTAAGTTTCGAGTTCTACAAAGTTCAAGCTCCTTCAAAATAAAAAGAGTGGCAAAACTTGTCTCTTCCGGTAATCATACTCCCCTTGTCGTTTACTTTGCTCAATTCTTGGGCGGAACCATCCTCCACACCCAACTGAGTAACTTAGATCATTTGATAAAAAGTCATTTCAACCTTGGAACACCAAGAAATTGCACATGTTGAATTGCCTTCTACCCCACAGGAAAAATGATTTACTTTCTGCTCGTCCGAATGCGCTTCCCACGTTTTATTAGCAATCCTCTTTTCCAACAAATATAGGGTAGATTGAGCAAATTCCTACATATTGAAGTTGTGGATGATAATGTTTTTGAGCTGCTTTTGGCAAAATCTTTCGAATGGTATGAACCATTAGTGTCCCCGGTAACACACACAAAGGATTAATCACTTTTGGACTGATGGCCAGTCACTAGAAATTTATTCCACAATATTGCATGGTTCTTCCCCTCTTGAGTTTGGTTTGCAGGATTGGCCTGACGTTGGGGACAAGCCCTCCCATAGGTTATGACGTTCTTGCAGTGGCCAATTGGTTTGGATAAGCTGCTTACCTGTCATATTCAGTTGGAACTCGTCGTCATGGAAGAACCCGACATTGACCCATTCGAAATGACCCGGCAAGACTTGCTTGTAATGAATAATGTTGTAGCGAGCAGGTCCATCGCCACGATCGTTGAATTTGAATTTGTCGCCACTCAGACCTTAATAAAAGAAAATGGACACAAGCCTTTAGATGGATGAAGCCAACAACATTGCAATATTGGTGAAATACCCCAGAGCCACTTTTACGTCAAGCGTCCCTCAACAATTAGCGATGTTACTGTTTTAATCATCTTTATAAAGTAGGAAATAAATGTCAGACACAAGTCGGATGTAGATCTATTTTCCATTTATTCAATAACTTATGTTCACCATGAAGAATGAGAGTCCTTGAGAATCTGTTAAAGCTTTCCAGTGGAAGTATTTGCAATTGTGAATGGCACCCAAGAGAGCGTTGGAATTATTAATTATCCCCGTTGGATTCTCTCTAGCTTTCATTGCCCAACCGAGGTAGAAAATTTAATGGATGCGCATGCTTGTTGGCTCCCTTGGCACTATCATAAAGTGGTTCTTTCACCTCATTATTCATCATTTTACCTATTGCTAGAGGGGAGCTTGGGTGGCCAAGAATTCATAACAACTAATGTTGCTTGAATGACGTCAACGTGAGCAGAGGCTACGAGGGCAACAAAGAAATCAGCTTGATATCCTCCAGAGTTCGTCAGTACCATTTGGTTCAACATAACAAAACAGTTTTGCCCCAAATCCCTCAAATTAGTTCATAGTCTCCGATTGCGAGCTGTCTTGTGATTGCAAGTTTGAAAGTACAACAACGTGGTGACACCTTTCACTCTCTCTTTCTTTCTTCACGATGAAGTACCCGAGGTATTTGTACCATTCGCCATTTCATCTATATGTACTTACACCCAGCCAAAAAAGTCAGAAAGACGGGCGAAAAAAGGGTTGCCTTTACACTTGCTCTGAATGGAACAGAAGAGAACAGAAGAGAATCGGAACTGCCCAATAAGTTCCACTCTCACAATGGCGCGTTCATACCATTTAGATGGGTCTTGTGGAGGCTGATATGCTCGCTTACCCTGCCAAAACTGAAGTGAACATCCATTACTTTGGAAAATCCAAGCCAAGGGCAAAGATGAAATTGATCCATCTAGGGTTGTCGCCACTGACGAATGTTGCCTGGAACAGCTTTAAGCCGCACTTTCCAGGCAAGCGTACGTAATTACAATAGCTGCCAAATGGAACTGTCTGTGAACGGTTCTCAGATCGTGAGATAAAATGATGAAGCACATTCTCAAAGAACCAAGGTGGAGTACGGCTTGGGGGACCGAACATGTTGCTACACAGTTATCTTTTTTCTTGAAAAGCCTTGAGATTCTACTGCATTTGAATTCGGACCAAGATGGAACGAACATGGGGTGGAACTGAAAACGGGCGGTGACCTGAATTTTGATGATACGATGCTGCTATCACCAACATACACTTCAAGCCTCCTCCTCAAAAGTCAATTTCAATTCCTCAATGCTCTTGTCAAAACGAGTCTATTCCGACAAACAATTCCGTAAAGAAGGAAAAAAGGGACACAAATGTGGGACTTTTACACAGTAGTTTGGCATTCCCTTTCATTTATTCTTGGGTGTTGAATGTGCTTCTACATTGCTCTGTGGGTGACAAGAGTAAAAGTTGCTTCGTTTCGAAAATGCCATGTCAAAGGTTTTAAGCATTGAATGGAATGGAAAGCACACTGTAATGGAAATTGACCTTTTTATGTCCGTGCGCACTCACCAGTGAACCGAACCTGTCTCAGGTATTTCAAGAGTTTTTCACCGTTGATCGGATTCATTTGGCTACATAATCCGGGATGATTGAGACCACATTCCACCTGGTGCATATCCCTGGAAAGAATGATTAGGCTTTAATGATCCCCTCTGCAGCATCTTAAATGTACGTAGCCGAAGCATGAATGAAGCCAGTTCCATCAAGTCCTCTCGTTCTTCAACGAAAGATTACAGACTTCAAAATCAACTTCAGAGTCGAAAGGATCTCTTGACAGCTTTTGTTGATATGGTATCAACCAGAAGGGAAAGCAAGTAGGCGTAGGCGAAAGAATGGCCTTCAAAGACATTTTTACATTTTTAATTGATCAACCAAGGAAGCACAGATTATACTTTCCTGGTGAGCACTCGCCCTACGTTTGATCAAGTACACTCTTGAAAAGATCATCGGCTCCCCCTTCAAACTCATGGAATGTGCTACGTTAAGATAATCAGTTTGCTTTTCTTCATAGTCTGACCATCATGAAAGTAAGGACTAGTGAGCCTCTCAAAGGTGTCAAGCTACTCTTGACTAGCGCCTTGGCCGTACAGCAGTCAAAGGTGTCAAGCTACTCTTGACTAGGCGTGTTTTTGGCCTTGACGGGGAGTATTTTTTCGCGGACTCTCGGACTCTCGGACCCAGTAAAGTGGGCCATATCAAGGCTCTTAATTACTCCCCAGGCCCGTTTTGCCAAGTCACTTTGATATTTCAAAGAGATCTATGGCTGCTCTTGACAGGCTGAAGGTTCCATTAATTTTAAGTGCCATTTCCAGATCCTACTCCTGTCTATTCACAGGCTACTATTTATTAAGCCAAATCTTCCAATGACCTGAAGACCACACGTGTGTCAGCACTATTTCCCAAGGGAGCCAGACTGACTCCTAAATCAGGCTTTAAAATGGATTTGACTTGTACTGTACCGTCCATCTTGCACTCTAAGATAGTTGGACCTTTTGCCACTGACGAAATTTCTTATCTCTTATTGAACGTCTGACAGGACCTTCTAGACGTTCTCATCGATGAGAGGAAGCAGACATTACTCAAACTAACAGTACATAGTACACACGTACCACCTTGAAGGCCAAAGTGACCTTCCCGCTACCTCTCAAACGCAACAAAACAAATGGTTCATCCACTAAGAAGTAATGACAACCTTCAAGACCCAAAGGAGACAAGCAACCTTTCTACGGTGAGATGACAGTCTCATCATAACATACAGTTACGTAGTAGGGTACAAAAGGCAAAGCTTACCTAAAAGCATGAGCGAAGGCCATTACCGCGTCACTGACGAATTGCAATTGGGCCTCAAACTGAGTATTCTCATCGGTAAGCCTTTCTCGACCCGTGCATGCTCTCGTGTAATTCGTGTTGTAGGGAGTGGGTAGACCCTCCGGATGCCGACAATGGAAATGATCTTCCCAGAACTCTGAAACGACAGGGGAAAAGTGATGCATTTTAACTATCTCTCAACCCGAAATGTGCATGCACTCAGATTTTAAGTGAAGGTCAGGGCGTGATCTCTTCCTTTTGAGAATTTATTTCTTTACGCCTTCAAGGCCCCTTTACCAGTACATACTGCACCGCATCTTTTTAGAGAATGACTCTCACCAAAGTGAACGCGGTGTTACATATGGATTCGATTAGGTCCGAGGCTTATTTTGTAAGCCCATCAAAGCTTGAAGTGTTATGCTTTGTCATTGGAGCACTTGAATAGAATGGAATCCTCTTGAAGAATGAAGGTGACATTCGTTCGTATATTGTGCTCGACTCATTCCTCGCTACTCCACCAAACTAGTCTCGTCCCAAAGTATAGAAATGAGAAGAATACCAATGCATTTGAACCTACCACTTGGCTTCTTGGATTCATCTCCTTGGCTCAGATCTCAGAGGATAAAACCGATGGAGACCCAAGGAGGCCACACGTACGTAAGACGCTTTCCAGGACTATGTACACATTACGTTGCATTATAAAGGAGGATTCATCATTGAATGTTGTACCACGGGAGCGAAAGAAAGCGTTCCCGATAACTACAGTTCATTCGCCGCATGTAAATGGAGTCGAGACTGAGAAAAATTGGATCAGACACGGACTTTGATTGCCTAGTTCCGATTCCTTGGAACTTGCGCGTGTTTTTCGTCCGCTCGATAGAAGTAAGAAAGTTTTCCTTTTTATCGCCAAAGACGGGTTGTTTCCCAAGGTAACGGCCGCAACCGAGATCTCAGGCCACACTTCTGAAACCGACCTCTATAGGAAATATCGTCTCCTCGTATGAGCGGGAACGACCCCTAGAAAGCCAACTAGCAAGAGCTGGTGGCTACCTGCATTACCAGGGCGCAGTGAATCCCTCATTTGGAGCCTTGGCTGCGATCCTTTGGTAGCCTATATTACGGTATATGGTGAATGAATGGTGATCCTTATCAAAGGATTTGGGGCCGAGGTTTGATAAAATGAAAAGAGCTGATCGAACCAAAGACCAAAGCCTGACCAGATTTACAATACCCCCTCCCTCTACCTACCCGCAGTAGCTAGATAAAAATTCCACGGAAAGCCTCCTCCTTGGAATAGCTCATTTGGTCCTCATGAAGACTTGAGTCATTACACGGATGATGAAGATGATTTGCCAAAGTAATTGCAGTTTTCGCAATTGCTACGAGAGAAACCAGCAAACAAACACGTTGGCTGTATCGTGCATTAAGGACCTCCATAAAGAACGAATGGCACATTGTCTGTTGTTAAACATACAAAACAGCGCTTGCCAACGACAACCCTGATGTCTGTCAAATGCACTTTCTAATGAGAACTGACATTCAATATTATATTGAACATAGCCCGCCATCCACGCCCACGATTAAACAATATCATTTAAAGAAGGACATGTGAAATGCGGACCCATGTGCATATACAATATGAGTCAGTCTTGGTCGTGGAATAAACCGTTGAAACCAGGGCGGTTTCTTCGTTCGTCCTCGTAATTATGAGTTATCCAGGAGCCATCCCTGATCTTGACAACCTACCATTACCGTTGTCTGCGGGGAGGGGAAAAAATTGCCACAATCAAAAGCATGCATGAATATGAAATGGATATTTGTTCCATCCCGGGGACTGAATTGAGTCCAAAGTTCAAAGAGTGAAAAATGAGGCTTACCCACGAACCAGGGATTTCTTTTGTTGTTCTCAACCGTCAGAGAGAGAAAGTATTCTTTGAATCCAGCCACAGGATTTGCTTGGGGCTGGATGGACAATGTGCCTTCCACTTCTGCTTCTTGTCCTAGGGAGAGATAAGAAATAAAACTGCAATAAGTATCTATCTGGTTGTCAGACCGAGGTGGGAGGAACTCCGCCAAGTTAGTCCATTCCTAGCCCCAAATCTTAATGGCTTGGATTCCCGCCTTTTCGAAGGCTTTATGGAACAAGGTTTGCATTGATTTGGGAAAGAGAGAGTTCCCAAAAACTTTGAAATACATGGACCAAAAACAAGCCCGAGGCACGAGTACTCGATGGCATTCAACCAACAATCAAGGCGGATGT
>NC_081447.1:5985365-6044085 GCF_007210705.1 Tigriopus californicus | reverse complement strand
ATGCGTTTTCTGGGTAAGGACCCAATCTGAAGCAAAATTTATGAGATTCTCAATATTCCTTCGAGGAGAAAGAGGAGAAACTATATCGATATCGACCATCTGACCAACACCACAAAGTCCAAAAAAAGAAAAGTCTTGGACTGATACGAGGTGGGTCTATATTTTCTTCCCATTCTTTTATCAAAGGGATTTTTACGCAGAGAATGAAAGGGCCTCATTCTACCTTGCCAGACTCAGCATCACTCTCCCAATGTCCCTCACTTACGGAATTGGTTGGGATAAATTGCTATAGAAATAACCCATCGTTGAAACTAACTCGAAGGCCCACAACGATTTATCTTTGCTTTATGCTAAACAAAACCATTGACATCGAACTTATTTTTCACGCAGAAAGGCCCACCACCATTGTTATAAGAACTCCTGCCACCTCATGTTTGGTCCCAACCCCATTCGTCAGTTGTTTTTCGTACTCCACTGTCATATTCAAGGCCATCGCGTACCATTGCGCCTTTGTGGCTGTTCGTGAAATTAAATAAGCACCTTCAAGACGTCTCGTCTCGTCAGTGGCAAGTGTCACGACTCAAAGTTCGTTCCTTAGAGGAAAAAGCCCTTATGCTGAGCAGCATAAGCACATGTACTACGGCTGGCTAGCTGTTTATTTCCATTTGGATGGCTGCTTACCTTCAGAGACGAGGGTCCTGGCACTCCATCCGTCGGATCCTATCCATGAGAAAAGACCAGTGGAGTTTTTGCGTTTCACGGCCTTCATCAGTTCAGCTACTTCTTGGTCGGAGCCAAACACAATCACTCCTGCCTGCTGTACCGAGCATCCGCCTTGGCCGTACAGCAGACACGGCCTTCATCAGTTCAGCTACTTCTTGGTCGGAGCCAAACACAATCACTCCTGCGGAAAAAGGAGAGAAGAGCGCAAGTTTTTAACAAGCGAAGTACTACCATAGGAAAAAAATGGAGGCAGTTTGGGTGGGTTTTGTGCCCAACCAATGGACCATAGCCATTGTAATGCTGGGTGCGGCATGGCTTCCTTTGAAGCCTTTGAGGGCAGACGTCTTAAGTTCCACTTGGAACACCTTTGAGTTTTTGAATGAAGAAGTCAAAACGTTGGGGGATCTTATGATTGGTCAAACTAAACTGGCTACTGAAGAGGATTCGTTTCCATGTAAAAGACATGTGGCCTCGTGTGTGTGTTGCAGGGATTATATATTGATATGCAACAGGCCAACACTATCGGGGATTCGCCCATTGCAACACTTTCGATCTCCAGAGATTGAAAAGATTTTGACGCAATGTTTTAGGAACGAGCACTGATGTCCTTTTTCGGCCTTTCGACCCCTGAACACCACAGAGGCCTTCGAAGTGACCAGTTAACGTTATGATTGACGAGATGCTCGATACCACACCCTATGGATCGAGCTTCCTGCGGCAACTTTTTCCCCTCATCGTCCATAAAAGAAACTAACAATCGCCAACAATTAATCTTCACCGGTCAACTTTTTTTAGTGCGACCACACATGTTTGTGTTTGGTCTACGTATGTGGTACAACAGAGCCGTTTAGCTAAAGGCCGTCGGTGTCTTTGTAAGTTCCAACAATGCATTGTGTTAGAGTTTTTCAGATAATTGCAGACAAGGCTTATTCTGGCTAAAGTCCGCTTTTTGTAGGTAATACGTGAATTCTTTCGTCTGGAACTGTCTGCAAAAACAACACTCGCCACAACGAGACAACAAGGCTGATCACAAGGCCAAGAAGGGTGTTTGTTTGGATCCGCAGACATGCCTCGTCTTCCGAGACGAGAAACTAATTTCCCTAATACCTAAAGCGAGTTCTAGAGAAAGTACACATTCTTGGGATTTACCCCGCATTTACTATCATCAGATGAGTGGCCAAATATACTTCAAAGATCAAGGAGGTTTTCCGCTTGGTTAAGCCTTAATGTCCATTACTTAGAAATACAACGTGCTCGTATTGCTGCTTTTCGAGTGGACCACTTGTGTGTCCAATGTATTCTCTCACTGTACAATGATATCCCGGTTCCTAATGTCCTCCTCTCGCTAGCCATATATACTCATGACCTCTTTCGCTTCATAGCCAACAGCTAACAATCAACAACCAACTTAGCAGATCAAAGCGTGGTCAAATTGCCACGAATAACACACAAAAAAAATATACATTCCCCACTGGTCTTAAGGGATAGCCAGGTCTTGTCCTTCATTTCTCCCTAGCCATGCGATACAGTACTTCGCTTTGAAGTTCCATCAAAAAACTGCCTTTTGCTCAACTATAATCCGTCCTTGCTTTACGGCTCTTGATCCCTTCCTCCACCAAAAGAAGCTTGAGGGCAAGAGGTTTTCTCTCGAATTTTACCCGGTGGAGCTGCTTCCATCCTTGGTCCCAACGTCTTGTTTCGCCTTCTCAAATCCCCATTGGCATTGTTGAAGATGGGGGGGGGGGGGGGCTTGCATTTGCTGCTCACCTCTAGCTTTGGGTTTAGCTCTTAACTTGTCCACAATATGGTCATAAGCCCCGGCTCCGGCCACTCCAGAATCCTTGGTCAACTTCGCTTTGACTGCTACACAGATATTTCTCTCTCTGAGTAGACGCTCCAGCTCCTCAAAGGCCTAGAATAAAAGAACGTGAAATGGCAGGAAAGGATACATAAAGGTGTCGGCTCATTCGCCGCCAAAATGAAGTATGCACACCAGAGCATATTTAATCAGAATGAAAGTAATGAATAAGTATGCCAAAAGAGTGATAGACACGCTGTAGTCTTTGGACAGTCTCACGTTTCGAATAGACTACTTTCCTGTTGCACATAGCCTTTAAGGAATGGACAGATGGTTGGTTAATCATTAAGATTTTATCTGTATTTTCCAAATTACTTTTGCGTGCTATCTTTATCAGAGCATGATTGACATCCGTGAAATGTACGGGAAAAAAAGCAGCTTTCGTGTTACCTACTATTGTGTCAAAAATTGGTTATTTTTGTACTCCTAAGGGGGAGGGACCAGAAATAACAGCAATTGCAAGTTTATCATTGATAAACGAGTCGATTAAGGAATCAAATAAAATTTTCAATCGTGTAGTTAGCAGGTGTAGTCGAGCGATCCCAGAGGGCAACAGGAGCATGGCAAAAATCTCCACCCAACGTATCGTGGGTTCAAGCCCCGGTACCGGAAAGCAACCTTTCGCAACATTGAGGGCCTGAGAAAGCTCTTGTATTGGGAGAGACTTGAAAGATTGGACTTACAAAGTAGTCAGAGAAGATAAGAGAGGTATATGATACTATACGTCTTAAAAGGTATCAATGAGTTTTGTCTCAACCCAAGTTTTAGGGCCAGTTGGAGGGCCAGTACAGGCCTAAAGTTCATTTTGAGAAAACCTTCAAGCCCTCGAGAATCCAGGCTAGTTAAAACAATTAAGTCCATCTCTCTTCTTTCTCGGGCTCCCTCGTTGTCCAATTTGCTGCCTTCAAATATCTTGTCGTTGATCCTGTGGCATCTTCTAAGTAAAATTTTGGCAACCTTTTTACTAAAATTCCTGATAAACCCTANTGAGAAAGCTCTTGCATTGGGAGAGACTTGAAAGATTGGACTTACAAAGTAGTCAGAGAAGATAAGAGAGGTATATGATACTATACGTCTTAAAAGGTATCGATGAGTTTTGTCTCAACCCAAGTTTTAGGGCCAGCTGGAGGGCCAGCACAGGCCTAAAGTTCATTTTGAGAAAACCTTCAAGCCCTCTAGAATCCAGGCTAGTTAAAACAATTAAGTCCAACTCTCTTCTTTCTCGGGCTCCCTCGTTATCCAATTTGCTGCCTTCAACTATCTAGTCGTTGATCCTGTGGCATCTTCTAAGTAAAATTTTGGCAACCTTTTTACTAAAATTCCTGATAAACCCTACATTCCCATCAACTCTAATATGTTGCAGGAGTGTCAGTTTTTGTTTTAAATTGTTAGTCGCTAAGCACGAAATCAATATACTGCCAGTTTTCAGCCACCCTGTTTGTGTTCGTTTATTAAGTATTTATGGTGGTAGCGCATATTTGAGCTATTCTTGAGCCCCGCAATCTCTAGGGCATGACAAATGACTGATTGCTAGACAACTGGATTCTTGGATGTTGTGTGCAATTAGGATATTGCCTTCATATGCATAATAATGCAAGAACGTTATAGAAAGGAAACGTCACTTTTTTGCTATTACAAGTCCTTTGCCACTACGTTATGCTAAAACTATTCTCGGTATTTCTAACAAAAACCAAATTCTATGAAACATGAACAAAGAAATATGGTTTAAATTCAATGTGCTCTACTTTGGGACAATCCTGCGGTGCTAAAATATAACCTGCTTTCCGTTTAACGTCAGTAACAGGAGGTATTTTTGTATGAATAATATATAGCCGGTTCAACCACAAAAATAGAAAAGGGCAAGGCCCTTAATGAAATTAAGTTAAAAATTGTTATAGTAATCTTAGTTGGTAGAGATTACCCATTCAGTTATCCATCAATGGGTGATGGCTGTTCCTCAGATGAATGTACCAAGACGATATTGCCAGGTGTCATTCTTTGATTTACAAAGAAGCTTTTTAGTCATTTACATGCTTTTCAACTGATTTTTTTTCTTCATTTGCCACTAAAAATGTCTTCACAGAATTCTGAGCTTGTTCGTCTTCATTTGCTTTGTAGGTATTTTTGAGCAAGCTTTACCTCTTGCTTTTATTGTTCAGGACAATTTGGTTGTTTTGTCAATTAATTCAAAATTTATAACTATCTCACTTCGTCCCTAAACTTTTGATGATAACCATGAATAAAATTATCCCTAAAAGTAAGATAAAAGATCATCAGTTATTAAATAAAGCAAATGTGTGTACCAGCAAGGGCAACTTTGTTTTCTCTTGATGCTGGAGGGGCTGTCTCAGTTCAACCCAATGGTCTAACGCAATGGCCTTCCTCGCTGAAGAGTTCATGAATAATGGGAGTCCCCCCAAGGTTCATACAAATGAATGAGAATTTTTCCTTTTGGGACCAAGAAACCATTGTGTGTGTCTGAGTGGAAAATAATCCCATATTGATGGTCTTCTGTGAGAAATCAGCTAATCAGTACCGACTATTATTGGGAGACAGTAGATGAGGCTAGTTTGGGGGGAAAAGGCATCAATTAAGAGCATACTCCTTGTAGTACTATAATACGATTGCTTTCCTCGTTTCCAGTGCTACCTCACTTCAGTAGTCACGCCATCCAGATGAAGCTCTTTTTTATAAAGATTTCCTCTCCTTGTGTCCATACCCGGATGGATGGATTGAGGATTAAGGATATATCTTACCTTGATACCATAGTTGGATTCTTCGTAAATGATTGATATGTAGGTCCAGTGCAGATGGGACACAATTTTTGCCATGGCCAAGGTCTGGTAGTGGTCACTTGGGATCGTCCTCGAGAAATACTCAAAGCGTTGCTTGTTCGAGAGCTCAGGACTGGTGGAAAAGAATGAAATCTGGAACGAATGCGAAAAAAGCCCTCATTAAGTTTGGCCTCAGCAGGTGTGGCAAAAAGGGACTCAAGGCCGTCTGAAGCTACTCTGTCATCCATCCCCATGCTGTAGTGTAGAATATTGACCCAATGGTTTGGTTCCATTTTGTGTTTACTCTGAATGGAACTTGGCACTAAAAGTGCTCTCTGCAATCAAGGACTGATTGAGCCACAAACCACAGAATGGTTTCAATTTTGTCAACTTCAGAGAATGGCGGCAGTGCTGTATAATCAAAGTGATCTAGATGGAGTGTGGAGAATGTTCAAAGGCACACTTTTAGAGCAAGCTGAGCCGAGGTAATAAACGTTCCCTTTGTTTGATATGCGAAATGTTGTACGTACGGATTTTTTTCAACGTCGAGATCGTTTAATCAAAAATTCATTTTAATTTGTTTGCCAACAATGCAAGCAATTAGTCAGGAGCCCAAGCAATCTACCTTCTATCAAAAGTGGGAATGTTGGGCTATTATGCAACTTTTTTTTCATTTCATTTATTTCACGTTTTAATTACCGAAGACAACGGTCACGTGCCTTGTTTTGAGTTTACCCTTATATACAGCAATGTACTTGCATATTCATATAATTCTGGATATTGACAATTCAGTGCATAGCCTACGAAGAATACCACTGACCGAGAATAGACGGTGTCTTAGTTCAGTCGGTTGAGCATTAATTACATTCATCATTCATTCTCAGGGATTGAGAATTCGGGCTCAACAACCAAGGACACTTCGTTCTCAGTCGTTCGCGAGATTGGCATGCCAATGGATTCAATGCGCCATTGAAAGATCTGACCGCCCAAGTTAATTAGAATATCATATGGAAACTATCCCATCAGATCAAGTTTGAGGAATGTCCTTTGAGCTCACAAGCAAGGTTCAAGAGCAGACAGGGCAATGTAGCTTATACGATGTACACACGTATTGCACAGAGATGGCGACTGGATGCATTTTCTTCATTAGTTCCCCATCTACAGTAGTTCCCTACGGTGTCAAGTCTGTAAGTGATGGAACGTGGGTCCATTTTCCGTACCAAGTTGGATATTTGGCGCAAAACAAGGGCTTACAAGTTGGAACAAATTTGACAAAATCAACCTCTTGCGAGCAACACTAAAATGTAAAGAACCGTTTAGAAAATCATAGGCCAAGACCGATGAAAATTGATCCCAAGGGCATTTGAAATATTTCGCTTTGTTTGTTAGATCGTAAAAACGATCATTTATTGCAAATTTGATTAACATAACATTTATTCAACCGATGCAAAAGTGTGATAATAAAATACTAGCAAATATTGCTTAAAGTGTGAGTCCTTTTGTATGAAAGACCCCTTTTCTATCTATCGCTTGTTTGATAGCCATAAAACGTTTGAAATTGAATCATTTATCATTTTCGGGATTTAGTCAACTAATCCTCAATAATTCGCTTCAACTTTGAGACTCACCTGTGGAATTTTGAACAATCGCAATAAGTTTGCCACCTGAATGGATGTGACACTCGAGGCTGCTGCCACAACACCTGAGATCACTTGTTGGCGAACTTCTGGGAGCGAACCATCTTTGCATTTGTATTGCTCGTCGTCAATATTTGTAATGGACCCTGAAACACAAAAGAGAGATTCTTGATTATCATATCAGAGAGACTGTATTTTGAAGTTTTGGTGGTCGGAAATAATACCCATAATAGTTCTGATGGTCGTTGTTCCCAAGAGAATGAAACATAGTGTTCTCCTCCCCAATGCTTCCCTAAGACTTGGCACATTTCATCACTCAATGTCACCTGAGCAGACACCGTGAACACGATTTGTCTTACAATAATAAATGCACGGCACTATCAATATTGAAAATGGAGTTGGAACGTAGTAAATATTGATAAAAACCGTGGGTAAGTTTTCTCGGAAAACATTGATAGCGTGGGAACAATGGGCTCTTCTAAGATGGAGCAACACTCTCTCGGTCAGAGAGCTTGGTCAAGATCTCTTAAAATCCTCCGACCCACCTAATTCAGAATAAAGTGAAATTTACAGCATGTCTGTTCTTCTGAACTTATCAAGGGAAGATTCTCGGATTCAGATCTAGGCAACGAGAACGACCCGGAATGACTTGATCCTAATATTGATGCGTCACGCTGCAAGACCCCACTATCCATAGAAAAACGTGACCACTAGGAGGTCTTTCTTTGTCTTTTCCTTCCCTTGGACCTCATTTTTTGGCATGTACAATAAAACAATATGGTGTACCTTTGCCTCCAATTGTGGTGATGGATGCCCAAATGTATTGATTATCGATATGTTTGATCAGTGAGACAACATGGAACGTACTTTTTTGCCATGTACCTAAGATAAGATGCTAATCACAAACATGAATCCAAATGAGCCTCTGGGACCAAGAAGCAAAAGGCTTGTGCATTTGAGGGTATATTGACTCGACTTGCTCATTGATGAACAGTTACTTGGTTTCGAGTCAATGAGAAATGGAAACTGGAAAATGAATGATTCAACAATCGTGACCTTCACTTGGCCATTCTCGTCATTTCGATATCCCAAAAATCTTTTATGGTTCATTTATTTTCGTCCATGTGTGCTGATCCTACCCAAGGACTTCTCTACAGTGTACTTCGGTGTAGAGAAGTCTTTGTCCTACCAATTTTATTCCTATTCTTATTCAAATCATAGATTTCCTCTCATCGGTCCAAAAGCAAAACTTAACAGTGCCTGTCACCAACTGACAAATTCAGACAATGGCATTTTGAACAAGCTCGCTTTTTCCACATCAATTGTTTTTGCACCAAGTTTTGGAGAAACCTACGTGTCGCTTCTTTTGCGTTTGATGAATTATTATTTCGCTTAAGACTCTTCAATCAACTTTATATATGGTTGGCAAAATCATTGCATCCCCAAGGCTCTCGTCGATGCTGGCGTTGAACAAAAAACGTATCAGCACACATTCCTGAAATATTTTGCTAGTCTATGTGAAACAAAATCAAAGGGCTGCAGATATTGTTCTTTGATTCTTAGGAACCCATCAATTTCCCCGAAGATCCCTCCTCTTCTTCTTCCTTCGCCGACAAGGTTTGCTAAATCAACGATTCTGATTCGCATCAAATCATGACAGGCCTCAAAGAAATTCAATTTGAAGAGTGATTCTTCTTTCTCCCTTTCATGATTCACAAATGGTGACATTTCCTTCCTCCCTCCATCGATTCATTGAAAGATGATCGACTGCTGAGTTAGGCCAACCTCAACAGTCAGCATTAATGGGAAGAATGGTTTCTTGTGTTCTTAAAGGTTTTGCCCAGATCTTTGTCCAATTTTTCTTCCCATTCCCTTCTCGGTTTTCCATATTGGCTGAGCTGATCATCGCTAACGTGTATTCATTTATCTTACTACGCATATCTTGTGGCATTCTCTGAACCGATAAGCTTTGGCCAAAAGATGATTTAGGTCTTAATGCGTTAGGTGGATGATATCTCATTTAAAAGCTCTATCAAGGTAAGCTCAATAGACTGGGACTGAAGACGAGCTCCCACAAACTACAAACCTACAAACTTGTCCATTGAGGACGGAAGTGAGCCTTTTTCTTGCCGATCCATCCATCTACATCAACCATCCGAGTCGAATCATCATCTCCTCGGCTGAGCATACCAAGAGCCTCCAAACTTCATCTATTTGTGCCTGCCAACCACTTGCAGACAGACTTTTGGTATGAATGCTAACCCGCAAATAGACACCCCAGTCTGGCGCAGAGCTTCCGAATCCCCAACTTCCCACCAATTCAATCGTAGTTTTGTCGACTCGGTCCAAGATCCTACTTCAAAGCTCATTCTGTGTTCGAAATTTGTCTCCCCCTTGGAGGATTTCGTTGGACACGCTCACGGCCGTTTTGTCCCTGTAGAAGGTGCTTATTGGCTCCTTTTCATTGTTGGCTTGGTATGACTCAAGAGAGCAGCAGGGCCAAATGTGCAAACTTGAGTGAGTTTTCAAAATCTGATTTGCTCTAAAATGTGGAGGATGGAATCGAGCTATTCAATCATTACGGAGAGTGTGACGCCCGTTTGGTTAAGCATCGCCCTGTGACATTGACAATGGTGACAGGGAACACAATCGGTCTGACTTGGTATTGACAAGCCTGCCGAAGGTTCGTCGTGATTTGAGCAACACCTTTCCTTCCTCGACCGGAACTAAAGCTGAGGAGCTTTGTAGAGGCATATAGGTGAGCCAAACAACGATCAACATGTCAGTGATGTTCTTTGGTTCACATAGTAGTGCAATGTGCTTTGGATCTCTACTCGTTTTCTCACCGAGTGAGTCTCGCATCCGACAGGAACTCTTTGGGTTATTCCACCGAAGGCACATCCAGCAGCATGGTAAGAGCAACATTCTTTACGGAAAGTTTGGCAGATGATCTGATCAGGGGAATGGATAGGGCTCTTCATTTTATTCAGGCTTTCCCCCTTTCCTTCGATCACTGATACGAGGATTGTGCTCGAAGACCAACGAGGTTTACTCAAGTCTCTTTGGACCACTTTCCAGGTCCCAGGCTCAATTTTCGTCGAGCTCGCTCGACTTTGCCGCTATTGAAGAGTTCGGTCTATTACGACATTCACTCACTCATTCATTGATGTGTAGGGCCTTGAAGTTTTGAAAGTTGGTCATGGCCCTGGGCAAGTGGGCACGAAGCGATCAATACGGTTTTGATCATTCTCGTCCACGAACGAGCCGAGAAGGGTCCGTGGACCAGGTGTTTTTGATTTCAAATATTCATGCCCCTTTGAGGTCTTGGCAAACAGCTTTGATCTTTGGGGTTTTCACCTTCGCCTTGGCCAAACCATTCATCTCATCTTAGTTCAAACTTCAAGGCCGAGTTTGGATTGGATGAGATTTGTTGTGGTGAACTGTAGAAAATCCTCAACCTAGAGAAACTTCAATCGCCCTAACAGTGATGGCGTGCTTCTTTTGGGAAATACATAAAATGCTCAGAGTTAGATGACAGCAAAGTACGGCAGAGTGAAGCGCAAAAACGCGTATTTCGAGGCATCTCTACACTGGCTTGGAATTCGAAGGTGGCTGGCCAAATGTATTCCTCCTCCTCCTCCTCCTCCTCCATAGGTACTGCAAATCATCCAATGCAAATGGAATGAAGAATTGAATTGGACGTATCCTGCTATATGTTGTCCAATTAGAGACAAGTGGTTAATAGTAAACGAGTAAATGTCAGGTATTTTGTGTTTTGGACTCCTGGGTCTATATGCAATTGAAGTAAAGACCCCCAAGTGGTTCGATCCAAATCCATTCTTATCCTTTGTTTTTCGTTTGTTCGTTCCCAATCCTAGCTGAACCTACTTTCTTTCCTCTCTTGGGAGCAACTTCTGGAATGACATTGAAGTTTGAAGACAAACACATCGTTTCTGCTTATCTTCTACCTTTGGACGACCATAATAGGAAACACAGCATATCGAAAACGACGTAACATGTTCCAGCATTTACAGGATCCGCATTTACTCTATGCGTGATTGAAGCTGTGTCTGTCTATTGGCTAAAGACTCCCTTTGACCTCTCATGAAATCAGATAATTCATTATCAATCATTCTTCTCCTTCGTGTTTCACAAGTTCCTGATAGTTCAAGACTCTCATTATCGAAAGACCTTGGTTTAAAGAGACAGATCGATCTTCATGCACCCAAACCGTATGATCGTGAATATTCTCACACGTAAGAAAGTCTCACGTGGTATTAATCCCAACCTTGAGCGACATTCATTCCAACATTAGAACTACTACTATCATTGATGATTCCTCCTCCCCTATTATGCAGGTATAGTAGATGGGGAGGTGCCAAGTACTGAAATAGCGTAGCCGCTCCACACCACCAAACACCACTAGACGCGGGCGGATGGGTGATTTCTTACGCATCATTACCATAATGTTCCATTTTTCAGCCATTTACATAGAATTGGATGGCTTTTTTTGTTTTGTACCTTTTCGGATTGGGCTTTTTAGTGGGGGGAATTCTTTGATGTGCAACGGGCCGTATTGCCCTGTGTTCGACAATCCAAGACGGGGAAAAAGGGACCACGAGGAAAGGGAGAAGATGAGCCGCCGCATGCACGCGTAGTACTTGCCCGCTAGTGGTACTACGCGTACATACGTACTAGAATGGAACTGAGACCAGCCTCATTTACTCTTATCGTAATGGCCACTCTTCAAGTGTGTTTCCTACGTGGTAAGAACGTGCTTGCATTTGTGTTTAGTCCAGCTAGACAGGAGCTTGCCAACAGAAGACTTGGAGAAGGAGGAGGAGGAGAAGGAGGAGGAGGAACGGTGGTTCGTTCGATTTGCATAATTCCCTTTTTGTGGCATTGATCGACGCTGGGCGCTTGCTTGATCATCATTACTCTCCGACTATTGAGCACGTAATTGACTTATTGGAAATATAATTGAGTCTTCAATCCTCTCATTCCAGATTCGTCGTTCCACCTTGAGAGCGGGATTGGAGACCTTTAGTTCATGGACCTCACTCGGGTGAAGCAGCTCTGCAATTGACTGACTACTCCCATTGCCAGGCTTAGTAGATTCATCATCATTTTCGAGCATTTATTCTAAGAACATGTCCAATGGTAGTACCACTATTAACCGACCGACCTTGTTCCATTAAGGTCGAGTAGGTACTGACTAATGATAGGGCTGTTTATCCCAAACGACGTACTTGGTGATGTTGTTTCTATTCCGAATAATCATTAGTCTAATATGAAATCAAAACGCTAAGGATATCACTAACAAGCACACTTGTGCCCGCCCATAATTGTTGGATGGCATGTCATGGGGCTCAGCGGATTGATCAGACTTTGGCCTATGACCTTCGCTAGAGTTGTTGATAGAGAGGAAACTCACGCGTCAGTGTATAACTTGTTGGAAAAGTTTCTTCACCAAGCTTGTTTGGAATAGGTTGACATTGTGTCATGTTTTCTTCACGACACCGAAAACGACTGACAAAAGAATCCGTTCTTTTCTCTTCAGCGTTTTGACCTTTGTTGTGCCTGATGGAGTACGCACTAAGTGCATAGGCCACACTGAATGAAGGAAAGGACAATGCTGAGTTGTTGCATGAATCAAGTAAGCACTTTTGAAGGGAGACTGAATGCACCTCTTTGGAAGTACTCAAGGCATTTGCGTGGACGTCATTCGGCCTCAATAGGCACACTTTAACAAAGATACAGATTTGATCACAACTTATCAGAAACCAGTTATTTCATCGTAGCGTATTCCCTCTCAACAAGAAAAACTCATTCTAAAGCAGCTGGCCTTGTTTGAAGTGCTCGTAATTGGGAAATAAGGCTGCCTCTTGATCCGCTCTTTTGTATATCTGCATTATATTTATTGCACCGACATTGCTAATCAAAAAATAAGCTGCCATTGCTTTGATGTTATCTGCAGACTTTCCTTGTTTGAATGGAACGAATTTGGCCCCTGGACGAAATCCCTCTCAAGCCTCAAAGCAAAAACACATAAAACTCGTCGGAAGAATGGCGTGGGAAATCCGAAAGCTCGATCACATTCTGTGGTTGTTTCGGGTGATTCTACTAAGTACCACTTTCCCTCCTATGCACTTGATAAGCATTTATGCCAACTGTGGGACTCGGCATTGATGGGGAATTGTAGTTGTGGCCGGCCATATATAATGGATTCGGTGAAATGCGAGGGTATTCTTGCAAAATTTCATGGCCTGCACCACGGCCACATCAGTTGGCCGTTCGGAAAAGCCTGGAAATCTGTGTCAGCCTCAACGATTGAGAGAAGGAGAATGGGGCGATCTGAAAAGACCACTTTGGCCATCAAGAAATTAAAGGGATCAAAAAGTTTCGGAGGGTTTCTTATCCTCCAATTTAACCGTAGACGTCTTTTAAGACCCAAGCGCAAGTGAGCACGAATCGGATGATCCAAGGACGAATCCAACTTTAGTGGAACAGGAGCAGGCGATGGGTCTCACGCTCCTTTCATGGAAGACATTGAGAGCAAACGGATTCATTCCAAGAGGATGATTAACAAGAAACTGGCCTGGAGTTTTTTTTTCGCCCTCACCATTGTCCTAATCTTTACGCTATTGATTAGGAGATCCTCTTATCTGCCAAACGTCTCACAAATCAACTCCACTTCCTGGACCTCACCAATTCCTTTCATCGAGCCTGTCGACATTTACTTCTTTCTTTTCTCGCTTTGAATGTGCATCCGCTTCCGAAAATCATGTATTTCGCGCAGACAAAGGCTCGGCAAATGAAACCAGATATCCCTGTCAATTATTGAATCTTTTATCAGTGTCGTGAATGGGAAACATGTCCTATGCCATAATTTACGAATCACTTGCAAGTTTATGGAGGTCAACGAGTAACAAGTGTGCGCTCTTTTTAGCCCAATTTGACCAACATATTGGCCAACCTTCACAAGATTAAACCTATGGTGTCAGAACTTCAGCCCAGTAAACAATGTTAGGCAATCACTAGCGTACTGTACACAACACCTCGAAGATTGATTGGATGGAAGCTTCCTCCGTAGCAGTAACAGCAACAACAACAACAACAACTGGAGCAATAACACCCAAGAAGGACCCTTGAGAATCCTTTCGAGGTTAGTGTGTTTGGGAACACGGGAACGAACCTCCGAGAACGACTTGAAGGAAAATTCAAGAGGGTGAGCAAAATGATTCAATATCACACGGTACAACAACAACAACAACAACAACAACGGCAGCTGCACGATTTTAGTTCGGTTTGAAGGACGCTTTACCACTGAAGGGTAACGGCTGTTCGACTCATGTAAGGAGAACGGGTATTACATGTCTTCGATAAGGGGGGGAGGACGTGGCAAACCTTGAAAAAGTTTCCCCGATGTGGGTGGCACTAAAGGAATGCTGAACCACGTTGGCCGTCCTAACCGTTGGCACCTTCAACAATTCAGTAACCACGTTTCTTGTTCCTCACGAAGCCAACTGAAAATCTTGCCAATATTTTCACATGCCAACGAGAAACCAGGCCTCTCGGCACATATTACTCACAAGCTTGAGGGAGCAAAAAGAGAAATCAAGACACGCCCATCTTCATAAAGTTTTCACTAAACACGCGAGCTGTGGTCGTCTGTCTGTCCACCACCTCGAGGATCACATAAAATCTCAACTTGAACCCAAAGCTAAGCAGCCACCACGAATTCAACTTTCGATTTTTAGACTTAAGTCATCTCTTTGAGGGTGTAATGCCCGAAATTTGGATCAAGAAGAAAACTTGCCAGACATTCCCGACTAATCCATTTTGGTATTGTGCACGTTCCATTGAACGGCATTTATCCGGTGATAAAGTCTCAATTGAGAGGCCATAAAGGCTGTCATATATTCCACCTGGGGGATTAATACTGAACCTATCAAGCACATCGTTCCATGGAGCAATATATTGGGTATGGACAATGGATGGTCGTATGTCTTGAAAGGGCAACAATGACAGGAAATTTGGCCATTTATCAAAGTCGGGTTGTAGCTCGAGGAAAACTCTCTCTCTCAAGCTGTTTCTGCTTCCGACTTCACTTTCAAAAAATAAGAAGGGAAATGGACTTGAAATCCATTTTTTCTTCACCGTCACCGATATTAGCTTATTCGTAGGCCACAGGAAAAAAAGGTAATTGAGATGGTCAAAAAGGCTGTGAAAAATTTATGAGAAAATGGCCAAAAAGGTTAGAAAAAGGCGATGATTTGAAGAGAAAGGTCACACCCAAAATACAGAAAATTTAGAACAAATCAGGATCTGATGTATTTTTTTGGCTCAACATCCGCTTTTAAAGGCAGTGCAGAACCACATACTGCAAGAGGTTTTCCTCCCTAAAATAAAATATTCCCCATAAAAATTAAAGTGACCTTTAATAGTTTCGTAATCATTTAAATCGGGATCTTGTTTTTTGACTTTTCTAATTCAAAATTTTCATGTATTGATCTGGATGAAGGGCAAAGTAATTGAAAAAGCCTTAGTTGTTTTCTGTAATCAAGCGACGGCCAATAAACCTGTTTGAAAGTTACTATTTTAAAAGCTCATCTTTTTATCAAAAAAGGAAACCCAAAGACACAGAGGCAACATTTGTCGAAGCAATCCATAACAACTTGGATAAAAGCATTAAAATAAGAAGAAAAAGTCAATTTAGATCTGAGGTGAACAATATTCTCACAAAAAATCTCAACATTGATCCATTTATGGAGCAAAACAAAAGGACACGATACTTAATGAACAAAATACCAATACCAATACCAAAGCATTTATTGGGTCTTTTTCCTTAAATTATGAAAAGTTATGAATTGATCGCAAACGACATTTTAAGTGATGGATATCCAAAAAATACGACTAACAGGTGAAAAAAATGATTATAGGCGAATCATAAGCCAATCACCCGAAAATCTAAGCAATAGAGTACCAACAAATGGAGCGCCTATTGTCACAAGTTTCAGCCTTGAAACTTCGCCAACTCTCGCAACATTGTCATTACGAAAACGTGGGAAAAGATTCGTATTTCAGGCTATTAGGGTTATGGTTATGCGACTATTCAGCGAGACAATTGCCCTTGCCTGCTTTCTTTTCGCCATTGGGTAATGGATTTTTTTTGAAATATCGCCAACGCGTCTAAAGTATACACTGTCCTTGGATACTATGATATAGACCGAGCTCGTCAGGTAACGTAAATATTCAATGGGCAGGTCCTTGTTCCTTTGATGAATTGAAAAGTTAGTTTCTTCAAGTCCCGCACTTTCAAGACTGATCAAGGTGTACCTGATGTACCCATTAAGAGATGAAGGGAGTCTCCAAGTGTCCTCACTCGGTAGTAATGTGCCAAGAAGAGGAAAGCGGTGTCTGATTCCCCCTTTCATTGCCTTGGCCGAGGCCCGATTTTATGATGGAAATAATGGACCCCTCCACTGCCATTCATTGCCATCAATATGAGATTACTAGGCCCCAAGATGCCATAAAGACGTGCGCCCTACGGAGTCCGGAGAGATAGTATCTACGAGCATCTACGTACTGTCAAAGCTGTCCCTGAAAGTTCACACCTCCTGTTGCTGTCACGTTCAAATGAGGATTCTTGTTGCACAAAACTCGACGCCTGTTCCCGCTTCGCCATGCTCCTTCTTATTACGATTATCTACTCGTACACGAGGAAAGAATGTTTTTCCCCCATTTCACTCGGCAACATAAATAATGCCTTCCAGACCATCAAATGCGCAAACAAGGAAAGCATTGCAATTGTATGCCACGAATGGTGGTTACTGGTTAGTCCTCGGCACACAGGGTCTCAATCTCTTTTTAGATCAGGGCTCTTTGGTTGTTTTGTTGTTATGCTGGTATCCGTCTTGTAGAAACCTTCAGTGTTCCCAAATCTTGATTGGAACCCTCATGCCAATTGTAAAAGCCGGATGAGCGTTTATTAAGCCCACTGAGACAACTTGAGAAACTTGGCGAAGATGGAAGAGCGGAATTGTGGCACTCAGTCACGCTTCGTTAACTCTTCTTGTTATTCGGTGCTGTTGATGACTCTTCAGTCAACCTAATCCTTGAGAAGAAGGGCCAATGAAGGCTTGAGAAGTGCCCTTTGACATTTGAATGAGATTTTGAACAACACCTTCAGAAGCATGCTCTTGAACACGGCCAAGGTCATAACTTTAAAATGCCAGGATAATTGTACCAAATATGAAAGGAGATTAATCTTTAGACTGAACAAAAAAATGCAGGAACCGGATTTGACGTACGCGCACCTGTAGAGGAATTGCAATTATAACACCAGCAAATCGTGTGCCCCAGTGTTTTTTTGCACTTTGATATGTTGGCAAGACCTTGAACGCTTTAGTTATTTGAGTTCAATCTACTCATCAAACTGAATATCAAACGGCGATATGATCAAATTCAAAAGTAAACCAAAGGGACAGGGAAGTGGCATAGTAGATATGTTATTCTTTGTTGTGTACAACCCTGAAAAATGAAGCGGTGAGTGTTTCCAGTGTTCTAGGTGTTTCGCGATTAATTTTGGCAAAATGGGCCTTTCTGAAAAGTGAACGGTTCTCGGCGCCTACTTGGCTAATGTAACCGTGAATGAGTTACATTTACGACGGTACTTTTTGCAACGCCCCATGCAACAGCGTCCCATCAATTTTAAACGCAAAACGAAACCGTTTTAGCTAAAACAAAAACATGCAAAAAGTGCGTTTCAATCGCGATTTGTAAAGTCTCAGCCTGTGCTGTGCCTCGGAAATGCCTTTGACGGATATCTTTTTGATTAAGAAAGCCAAATCAATCAAAAATTAGGTGGCCAGTGTATTGGCATCTTGAGAACTAGATAGTTAGTCAACAAAGTTAACCATCAAGAGAAATGCGTTCAAGTGAGCACAATAGTGCTTTGGTCTGAACAACCTTGTGGAGAAATCGAATCTGGCAAGCGTCTGCGTAAGCTTATAAAACATCGTCTCTGAGTACCTATTTTTGCACCAAATTTCGGAAGGCTAGAGCAGTCTGATCTCATCTCGTTCAAGTGTGCTCGAGCATCGAGCTTGGGCTCGAAGCCTCCATCCTTTTTCCAAGTCAGACCTACACACTTCCTCACTTGCAATGCGTATTCCAGCATGAGAAATGGAGCGCTGGTCGAACTAAAAACACACTAAAGGTCCATGTGGGAAAATGACACTCCAATGTTTTTCCGGTTGCAGCAATCCCTCATTGTGTGTGCGATGGGATTTGATTCTGGACACACCTTGTAACATGATTCCGAAAATGTAGGCCCAGACTCAGGGAGCCAGTTGGTTGTTGGCTTGTTGGGCTGATTTGAATACTATCAAGCAACCCAAGTGAAGTGGATTCGCCCGACATCCTGCTGCCAAGCTACCAAAATGTGACTAAAAACAACGTCAATTTTTCTTTTACCATTGAAGCTAAATGGCACATTCGAATCAAAAGTTCACTAGGTGGTAACTAAGCTTTGACTATACGCCAAGGTTTTCCAAAACCAAATTTTACCCATTTTCCAATTTTAAAAAGGCAGAAGTAAATATCAAAAAGCCACCAGAGGTCACTTATATCACGTGCAACGTAGTCAACTGTCCTCCTGTGTCAAATGTGACCCAGTTTGACGTAGTTTAGAGGCTGTGGCGGTTGCTAATAAAGGCTTTATCGAGTAATACGTTCAGACCTTCTTCTTTGGATCATGTGTTTAATTATTTATATTGTTTAGCATCTGTTGAATCAAACATCATATTCTTGAAATTAGGGTAGTCGCACCAATTTCCTGCCTCGTTACAAACTCAGTCTCCCCCCTTTCTCGTTTGTCTAATGTGGAGCTCTCATTCAGTGCTATGTAGTTTCTGGGAGACTTTCCCACTAGAGATCTTTAAGGTCGTTCTGCTCATGACTTAATGGCCTTCCCTCTTGGAACCTCAGAAATTATCACGAAGTCCTCTTCCGAAGAAAAGGCCAATATCGCCGTGTCAGACTCATCTTTTAGTTTCCGAATTATTGAGTTGTAATTATATACTAGTGCGAGGAAACTGTCAGACTCCCCCGCTTACTGACCTTTTTTGTGTCTAATTATAATCTCAAAGTTGGCGTCACTGAAGGGAGTGTTCTACGTGTCTGACAAAGGCACAAAATTGTCATAATTATTATCATGGATTAAGAATTATCCAGGCTTGGTGAGTGAGGCTGTGAAGAGCATGAAAAGTTACAAACTGAGGTGGTGAGAGGACAAGAAAATGAGAGGGAAAGCTTTGCATGATTTTTTTTCTTGACACACTTCCATTTAGGAGATTTTATGGCCGTAAAACATTAAACTACCTTACAAAGTCATAACTCATAAAAGGCACTTGCGACATCGGAATTAGCCTTGAGGTGAAACCAAAAGAGAAGAAAAAGCGAGCCGGAACAAGAACATACGTACTAGATGCCAAGGCCAAAGGTAAGTATCATGATGGTCTTCAGAGTGCTGAACTTTTGTCTTATGGAAGAGGCAACTTGAATCTCGCCAAGTACCACAAGCAATGTTCAATTTATCTAGTGAAATATGAAGGTTAATTCGACAAACGGTAGAAACTCGTATAGGTACCAGCTATCAAGGCATGGTAGAGTAAGTACATAAAATCTTGAGTTCTACATACTGTACATACACAACATTGAGAATCGGTTCGTTGCGTCTGAGCAATGGATCTATATTGGTTTTTCAATTGCTGACTTGAGATTGGTTTATATGTATTGGAAACAAATTCCAATCATGTATTACAGATTGGGATAACGTTGCCAGCTCCCACGTTCTACTTAGGAAAAGTTTAGAAGCAAACCAAAGTAAGAGAAGACCATATTAATAGACCAGATGTTCGGTTAACGACTTATTCAAAAGTAAAATGGATCTAGTACATAGATCGTAATCCGAGTAGAACCAAGGCATGGACGACGTTATCACTGGACAGATACGGTAGGGTGATGGAAACGTAACTTTTATATCCAAATCAACCAAATGCATTCAAGTAGAACTTCAGTTGACACAGAAAGCGTTCGTCAATTTTGACCTCAATCAAACGAATGCGTAAAAAGCAATGAGCTCTTGAAGTTCAGTACAACGTGGGCACAAAATGACTTGCTTAGCACCACCTTGGTAAGATCTTACCAACGTGGTGCTAGCTCATTCAATTTGCGCCAAGTTTTAAATGCTCATAACTTTTGACACAGACGTTCGATTGAGATCAAAACTGACCATTGCTTTCTGAGGCTACATTGGAGTCAAGCCGTGTGACGAGAAATGAATTTGATTGATTGGAATTAGAATTATTCATTTTCCCCCACCACCGTCGGTGTCCAGTGGTAAAGCCGTCCGTGACCAAAGCTAGGCTGATCGACAGTTGACTGTACATATTAGATTATACCAGAAATCTACCTAGGGTATAATTGCAGTGCCATCGAAACAAAGTCAATTCCCTATCGTGAGGCGCAAGAATGCATGGGAGATGTTCTTTAATCCTTTTCATTCATTCATTTATGCATGCATTCAAAAGCAGCTTGCCAACCATGCCATCTGTCAAGATAGATATCTTGTATTGTTGTAATTGTTCTTGCTTTTAACGAAAGCTCTAGTAATGGGAATTTGTGAAACAGACTTACACATCAAAATGGAGATTACCCCTAAAGGCAGATGATTGTTTTCAGTGGACCTTGCATCATTACGAACAACTTGAACCCTTTATACGCACTTTTGAGCCTGATTTATCGTGGTTTTAGTCAGTACATCTGCTTCCAAGTACTTTTTGTAAGATTTGCTTGTAAGACGAAGCTTCAAAATATAGGATTTTTTAAGCGCACTTTGATACCTTATTTTAAGGCAATTAAATGGTTGTCGAGAAAAACAAATTACAGAGAAAGGGCCTTCGCTCAGTTTTGATCAGGGTGTCCCTTAAAATGCCCAAAAAATTCTTCCAGAAAACGGAAAAAGGCAATTTTCAGTTCGAAAGAAATGTCGGAATTTTCCCGAGTGATTGAGGGAAGTCAATGAGCAGAGTCCTCTTATCCGTACGCATGCAGTTCCGATAATAAGTGTCATGGTCTGATACAAAAATTACTCACATTAACGTTAAGTCGTCTATTTATGTCTAGAAGGTGAATGACGGAGGCACAGACAACTTGGTTGGCTACTATAAAATACAAGAACCTGGTTTATAACCAACTCCCAGCTCAGGAGACTAGCCATTGATGTTCAGCCTTCCGAGCGATTAGCTATTCGACATCCGCCTATGTCTACGTAGATAATCTTGTCTTGTCTAAACGCCTTTCTAATTAAATGATACTGAAATGTGGTGTGTCTGGTAATTTCAATAAATTTTGAGATCAAAACAATGAGGAAGAATGGCGAAAGTAAAATGCGATTTGCCAAATTAAGACTTTGACTGTGTGGCTAATTGGGCTGGATCTGTTTTTTTTTTTAATTTCAGCGCATGTCACCGCTTTTAACTCAAATAGACAATAATGATTGTGTAAGGTGAGTGACATGCTAATATAGATCAACATCCTGAAATCAAACTCTGATATTCACATTTGTATTGATTGCATTTTTCTTTGACATCTAGGGTTCTTATACAGTAATGGCAACGAAAACCCATTAAAGATAAAAACTGCACCATCTCGAGAAATGGAGGGGAAATTCGCGTATTCATGCCGAATTTGCATTTTGCCAAAAATGGATGGTTTGAGAGCGTTTCCATTTAGAAGCGGGACGGTGTCTGATAAGATCCTTTGAAGAGTGAGCTTTACCTTGATTTTCAAGTCCCCCAGGGGATTTCCGAGGGAAATAAAATGTGGGAGCGACATTGCATACAAAGCACGACCATATAGTAAACCTACGGACGAACGAACACTCGCACATATATCCAACTCACTTATGGAACGCAACAAATCGTGACCAGGGGTACATTTACGTTTGCACATATTCTTGATTTCCGTTTCTATTGACTGGGAACACGGTCGCCCGTCATCATAAGAGTAAGGGACAGTTCACCGAGGGAAGTCGCATGTTCAGCAAACATTGTGAACGTTCTTGCCCACCTATCTTGGCTAAAAGCCTTTTTGTGTCTTGACAGAACTGTATGTGTATGTCCTCTATTGTATCCTCTATGTTCATGTGTGTCATGGGAATTTATGTTGGGAGGGGACCAAACAGATTCCATGCTCGATTAATGGGTTTCAACCATTGAAATGGCATTGCTTTGATAACGGACGGCTTGGCAGTCTGCTTGTCAGCTTACCTTTGATGAAATCCACGGCTTGCTGGAGACCGTACGTGTCTCTATCACAATCGTCGAGAATATGAGCGCCAAGAGTGACATTGAATGGCATCACTTGAAGCTCGTTGACTTTATCCACGGTGTAAAGCATGACCTCAGCAGCTTGGAGCCCTCCTTGAGGCATGACTGGGCCACATATGAGCTTGTCTTGACGCTCGTGGACCATATGAAGGCCGCCAATGACGAGGTCGCCGGGAATTTCGGCCACACGCTTGACTGGCCAATTGGGAAAGGTTCCATTGATACTACTCAGACTGTGGATCCTGTCGTCACTCAAGAATGAGGCTGACACACAGCTGGCAATTAGGGTAAAGGCTAATCCAGCTACTAATGGAAGAAAACTACATGCTAAAACCAGCCTTGAGTGGCTCAGATTCGGTCGAGTCCGGTTGGGATTTCGTCGAGGTAATGTAATTCGACCCATGGCGAAGCGTCACGGGAGTCGCTTCCAATGTCAAGCCTGTTCGAATTTTGTCAATTGAAACCCCACTTCACACTGACTTGAAGATGTTCCATGTTGGCTCTGGCTTGGAGTTGATCTCTAGAATTGGCACCCACAAAATGATCCCACACGTCGTTGTTGTACTTGTTCCGCCCTAGACCTTGAATTCATGAGGGCATGAGCGGGTGGATGGCCGTCAATGAACTGAGAATAATGGTCTGACGGTATTTCTCGCACAATGTCGTGGAGAGACCGGAGATAGGCTTTAAGGGACAACTGATCGCCAAGGTCCCTTTGTTCGCCTTTCCCTCGGTCTTGTTACTCGCATTGACGCACTCTCCTCGTGTGAAATGTTAGCGCACATCTACGTACTATTGCTCTTATTCGTCTGCACTCAGTTCGTACCCAAACTTCACCAGCTCCAATCCGACTTCCTCGTTCCCTGACTGGCTTCTGCTCTCCATTTCCCGGCCTTTGGGCTCGTGTTGGTGGTAGTTCTCTCCTCGTCTCGGTCGTCTAGTTTCTACAGCCCTTCAAGTTGTTCCACCAATATCACGGGCTCTCGCACGTTGTTCCACCGTCACCATCACAACAACAGCAACACCAGCAATACCAACAACAACCACCACCGACAATCTCAAGAGGCTGGAGAAGAGGGTTGAAAGAACAGAAACGGAGAGGAAAAACGAACACTCTGAAGGAGCGAGCTATGTAGCTAACATCCTTGGACGAGGGACGGAAGGAAGGCCGAACCAACCAACCAACCAACCAACCAACGAGAGAAGGGACGAACAAACGGGAAAACGGGATTTGGAGAAGCGGGTAATTCTGAAATATAGAACCTTCGAGGGCCTCAGAGGTCTGACAGAGATTTGATGTCAACCGGGCTTAAGAAAACTTTCACGCTCGAGGATCGCATAAAATAGATAACAGGGATCTTCAGGCTCATTTTGTAACGGGTCAAAGGAAAGTGGGGAACAAATTAGGGCAATTAAAGGTAGCCAACCGTTATGATTTGTCTTAGCTATTGATCTTCTGCCTCGGCTTGAAGAGGATAAAAAAAAGGACTCTATCGTTTTTGCCCAGTCTTTTCACTTCAATAATCTTTTTTTTCAGGGGCGACTCGAACTCTGCGAAAACACTGTTTTTTTGTGTGAAATGTCGAAAGCTATTTGTCTAGCAAGGTCTTCTTTGCTCCTTCATGGTATCAATTATTGTGCACGATTCGAGGCTTCGGACTTGTGAGAATAGATTTGCCACGAAAGTACTGGTAATTTGTTTCCGAAGTGCAACATCTATAAAACGTTTCTTGAACCCTTCTCCTGTACATATGCAGAAATTCACCGGACGAGTTCAATTTCAAATTGGAACTGCACTGCTCTCCATTCGAAATTCTCTTTGCCTGACAACAAAGTTTATAAATTGCATATCGAATATGTCTTGCAAAGGTTATCTTATGAAATGTCTGTCTTTTGACTGGTTCAAAACGTATAATTATTTGCGAACCAAGTCTACAGTACCGACCTGAAATAGTAGAACATATTCAGAAAAATGTATATTCATTTTCCACCTTTTTTAAAAGCTATGTCGTCTGTTTGAAATTGTATTGGGGAATGGTTCCAATACTACCATTGAACCATATTGTGCATTTAGCGTTCAAGAAGCATATGGGCGCTCTAATTGCCTTGAGAATGTGCTTGTACTCAAAGTACGTTCGTTTACCATGACTCCAGAAAACTCATGCACGTCTATATCAATAAAATGTCAGATCTGCGAAGCATTACTGTACTATGAGATTCTGCTTCGTGCCAATATTCATTCGCCAACTGTCATTGTCAACTACTTTATTTTATAGGTGTCCCCAAAGGCCTCTTCTTGAGTAGGCCAGTGACTAGGTAGTAGAGAAGGCCAGTATTAACCGAAGTTGCAAGTATCTGTCTTCATACTTTTGACGTGAGTCTCATCCAAGTTTTCACTACTAGGAAAGAAAAATAAGACACGACCTGGATGGAGATAGGGGCCAATGTTGTAGTAGTAGTGGTAGCTGTGCACACGACGCTACATTTACAGGGGATGGATCCTCCGCTTTTGCGACCAAGTTTGGCAGGAACTTCGAGCTATGGCTCAGATTAGCACACTTCTAAATTTTTTACTCTACGCCTCTTCGTTCTTGAGAACGAGGCCCAAGAATTCTAGAGTTCCTTTTTTTGAATTAACAAACTTTCGGGCAGAGAGAACATAATCCTGGGATTTATGTACTAATATCGAGATGCTCAACATCCCTCAAATCGTGCTTGATATCGCGGTGAAAGATCCAACCAACAGGTGTTCAAAGAGGGAAAATGAAAATGAAGCTCTGAAACTGGAGGAAGGTAGTTTGCTCCAGACCCAGACTTCGTTGCCCGAATTGACCAAGAAGTAGGTATACATTTTACTCGTGGTAATAATTGGATCCTTCATATTCTTATGCATTCAAATTCGAGCACGTATTGCTTGAGAAAGAGTAAGACCACTGATTTTAGATCGACTGCTGAGTTAAGGGAAGGAAGTCAGAAGTCAATAACATTTTTTTCCACCAAAGCCTGAACGAGAATGGTATGAAAGCGTGACGTCGACTAAAGGTTTCCAATAAAATGTGATTGTTCCAGCTAACAGACATGTCCTTCGTTAAGATATCGTTCCGCCAAGAATGCAATCCATCTTCATATCATTCAATCTCACAAGGGGACCAATTCAGAATCTGAGCTTCGTCAAAAGAGTCCAGTCATGTCTTACGAATACTGCATGGCTGAATGGGGGCAAATCACCTCGCACTTTGATCAACTTTCGAGGAATTGACAGCAGGTACAAAAGGAATGCATTAAATTGAGCTAAACTTTCTCGGACAGGTTCGTCGTGGGTCGCAAATTTTCTTTTGAGAGAACTGCTCCAAAGAGTTTGCTTTCCATACTAGGAATTTTACTTCAAGTTGTTGGTTCCGAAGGTCCATGTTTGTCGTTTTGAAATTTGGAACGGTCAAGTGGCATTTTGAGCCTAATTCAGACTCAAGCCTGATATCAGGTTTTGCTGATTTATACTGAATGATACAAACGCTGGCCGGGTTCATTTCGAATATATTTTCTTCGATTCCATTAGGTTTTGTTTGCTCCAGGGTTGGTTACGGGATGATTCCGGAAATCTCAAAATGAGATTTTCCAGGCCAATTTTAGATATTTCTGGCCATTCCGGGATGTTTGAGCACTTTGCCTCCATATATAGAGTCATCTTGTCTCAGATTTATTACAATTCGGCATCTTCATTTCGTGATTGATTACAAACCTTTTTAAAATATTCCTTCTGGCCGAACAGGACAACCAATTGCTTTATCTGGTCACCTTTTCCCTGTTTTCATGAGGTAATCTTATGCAAAAGAAAGCCATCTAGCACAATTGTTTCACGGTGATTTATATTGGGCGTGCCTTGCCTTTGACAACATTTTTCAAAATGTAACGCCTAGCTAATAGCGACGAGAACACAACGAGCCAATCATTTTTTTACGTTCAAGGCATACCGAAAAAACGTTCATTGAGCCGTCTTACTTTGGTCTTTTGAATTCAACCTTGGATTGCCTCACAGACTTTACGTAGCATGTATGTACCCCTTATAAAATCTACCTCTCCTCTCAAGGGAGTGCGTCAAACTGCTCTGGCCATGCGGCTCCTGGATTTTAGGGCTTTGGTAGAAGCAAACAAAATATAGGTAGTAATTCTAAAATTTCCATAACCATTAAAAGAGCCATTGCGAAATTTCGTCCCTGTAAAGCTCCGAAAAGTTAAGGCATCCTTACCAAAAAATATGGAAATCCCAAGGGTTGGGATTTTCCTCAGACGGGCGGGATTAGCCCAACCCTAGTGTGCTCACGCGATATTTGCCCAAAAACTAACTTTCCCCAAATCATTTTAGTTCTGTTTTGTTTTGCACAATGAAAGATTAATCATATTCATTTGAAGTGGTTTGATTTAAAACGACGAGCGAATTTTAGGTGGAAGACGAGCTAGAAAAATCGGTAATAAAGTGCCATTTACTGAAGAGACTTGAGGACTTCCATAGTGCTACTGGGAATGGGATCCCCAGCACCTCAAAATGAAAGAGTTATAAATCTGGTTTAATTTAGCTTTCAATTGATATAAGATTTGATCCACCCACGAGTGAGAGGTAGCGGATCTGCCGTTTAACTTTTCGTAAAGTTAAACCGAGACATTGGATCGGAGATTACCAATTTTAGACGAAATTTGAACAATTGTTTGCAAAGATTAAGATGTCTCATGAGTCATGACCTGAGTTTTCTTGACATAACTTAAGCCCGTTACATCCTTGGCTCTTACATTCGTCCTAAGGAGGACATATTTGTGCTCTACTGCACCTTTGTGTGCTCAAACTCGCTCAGGGTTTCCGGTGTCAGCTTCCAAACTGCTAAATTCGAGGTTAATGAGCGCGAAAATTAAAGAACTTTCCCTGTGTGCTCTAAACTACAAGTTTTCACGAGTTGGCGGTCCTCCTGACTCAAAGCCACGATCTGGAAACAAACTTCATCAAATGTCCTACCGGCAAACTATTTCTATTCGCCCATTGGGCGATAACTCATCTGGGAGTGCCCAAAACTATTAATTGATAAATAGAAATGAACCAGGCACACATTTGTCCCACAGGCAATTTAATTCTTCTGCGTGAATGCTGAGGTTAGGGGTGAGTGCGTTTTCCAGGAAACCAAATTAGCAGAATAATGATTTCATGCCTAATTGAGCACGATATGAGTTGGAAACCATTCAGCTCTGATCAATGTGGAATGTTTTCTCGCTTGTAGAAGTAGGCAATTCATTTCCTCTCTTGTTGAGAACGGATCCAATCCAAGTAAAGCTCGCAAGAAATGGTTTGTCAAGTTCTTCGCGTGTAAGAGTTTGTCTCAAGCTTGGCAGAGCCCTGGGAGCTGCAAAGTACTCTTTCGGCAGTCCAACAACTTTCAGTTCCCTCATGTTCGCTCGAACCATCCATTTATGGGCAATAAATGTGCTTTGCAACTGCCCATGATGGAAGTCTCCTTGTCTGGGTGATATGTAAACCAGAAAACGACCCAAACAGTGGACCTTTTATCAGTCGGTCCATGGGTTGCAAGGTTTAAAGTGGCCAAGTAACTTTCCTTTATTCAACGCCAATTTATTACGGAACGCTATCCCTGGGAGCGGCTGTAATAACAGAAAAAAAAATCTTACGTGAAGTTTGTGCCAAGTGAATCATCTAATCTCAATCCCCAGATGGACCAATCTCGAGAAAAGGGCACATCCAAATATCCCGTTCGGCGATTATGAAGTAGTAGAATGGAGCGGAAAAACTGAAATTGACCTGCCAACTTGGAGCTAAAATGGTAAGAAGGTTTTATGATGAGACAAGAGAAGGAAGCAGGGGCTGCCACAAAAGCTGATTTATTCTGGACGGGAAACCACGGAAGTTCTACCGAACAAGAGACTTTGGAACCATTTCATTGTAGCCCATGCAGAATTTCTGAGAAGAACCGCATTGAACTTGAAGTAGCAAGTCATGGCCAAAATTCCGAGTTTTTCCTCCTCCTTTCGAGAAGGAACAAAATCCTGAAAGACGCGCATCATTTACAATATGCCCCAAGCCGTTTTTGTTCATCTTCTGAGTTTCACGTGGCAACTTCTTTCAGCCTTCGGCTCATCCACTCCGTTCGCCCCCTTCTGCCCGTGCAGCCGGAAGATCAGTGCACACAGTTGCCCCCTTGATTTTCCGCATGGGTTCTTCAAAACAAGGGGGTTGAGTGAGTTAGAAAACGGGGTAAGGAAGTGGTGGGTGGATTCAGGGTGTCCGTTCAAAGAGGCCAAAAGGCCACCAACCTGGCTCCCGGATCTCAATGGGTTTGGTCTTTGAGTGTCCCCCTGGAGTAAACGGAAAAGCAAGTTTGTTACAGTCCGTCGAACGAATCTCCCCCCCCCCCCGCCTCTGCGTGTTGTTTGAGCAAAGAAAACAAGGTCCACATGTTCCTCGATCTCTCTTTCTCGCTCTAGCTCTCTAGTCTCTTCATGCACATGATGGTAGTGCTCGAGAATCGTTGGATGAAAACGACTAAGGCGTTGCAAGAGCCCCCTTTTTTCTTCGCTTTTCATGCCATTTTTTCACACCTAATATATTTCTTGCTCCTCAAACCAGTAGCCGCTGGGCCTGGTTGTCACGTCCAATTTCCGAAGAGTTGTTGTTGTTCTTGGGACCATTCGGGTGGGAGTATGAGAGTATGAAGTGGAACGGGTTCGCAGATTGGCTTCCCCAAAACATGGACAAATGTGATACGAAAGAAAGTAGGAAGCATACGTAGTAGTGAAGGCAATTCTGCCAGTTAAGAAAGAGGATGAGCTGAGACTCGTTCAGACTTCAGCTTCAATTCACTTCGCCAGACCATTGGGCAAGGCAACTTTTTACTCTAACTTGAATATCATTTGGAACTTTTGGCCAACTTTTGGGAGACAATTCATCTTCGGAAAGTTGTCAACCTATGGGCAGCAAACTCTTTGCCAAGACATAAGCCAAACGGTACGGGCTTCATCAGAAACGAGCAATTCATGTTTAACAATACTCTCTACTATTGCAGCGGCTACATGATGCATTTTCCATTTTCCAACGAACATTATACTACTGAGGAACATCGCAGTACACTTTACTATCGGTTTGATCGACATCATTTTATAGTGATTAGCTTAGTTTGAACTTGCTTTCTTGTACTAACTAGTAGGCTTGATACTAAATATTACATAACATCAGATTGAAAGCAGGATTCTGTGGAAGGTTTTCTTATCACAACTGGATATTGAGGATTGGAAGATGATTGTACTTTGCATGTATTTTGCACTCCAAACAAGCTTTAGATTTTGTATTAATAGCCCCATGACGCTGCACGAAATATGATTTACATTCTGCATATCAGAGGGCACTTTGTGAGTCAGCCTCTACTAAATTAAGGGCCGATTTGGCAAAGTTCTCTTTATTGAATTATTATTCGTTTGTGTTGTTTTTGGCAAATTCTTTCAAAATCTTATGTTTAATTAGTGACCAGGGTCACATAACGTTTGGAAAAGAAATTGCTTTCTTGGCACGTCGCGGGTAGTTTATTTAGCAATCTACCGTGCGTCTGCCTGTTTTGTTTGGGCTGGCTGACGTTGCAAACAAGGGCCCTTATTGGTTCCCATTTGTTTATCCGATTGTTAGAGAACGTCAGATCCTTAACGAGTTAGATGGCGCTACAGTCAAAAGCTGAAGGATCGCTTCACCGTATTTCAATGAGCTAGTGCCTTGTAGAATTTAGTTAAATTGCAAGGCACTACAATAATTTAGCCAATTGTGATCTCCATGAAAATCGTAAGTGGCCATGTTCCCTATTGTGGAAACCGCCTCAAGTGCTAGAATATCATATGGAGAAAGAGTCTCCCTTTGCCAAGGGATATTCTTGGGAACGCAACATGGATGATATTTTCTGACCTTACGGATGTTAGTGAGTGGAAATTTCCGCATTTGTTTGATTGCTCTGACGGTTTGATAAAGTGCTCCAGTTGTGTAAACTCTATCAGTGGAAATGGGCATCAAACGGACGCCTCGTTTGTATAAGAGTCCAAAACTACGCTCACAAATGATTCATGTATCATACAATTGGCTGATGTGTTTGAAAATTCACAAGAAGATAAGTGGTAAATACGTATTTTTACCACTTACCACTACTGGTATATAATTCCCAGCAGTTTAAGGTGAAAAACGTATACACTTTACTTAGTTTTACATTCATATTTATATTCATTCTCAATAAACTCAAACTCATTATGATATATGATCCACCAACGAATCAGAGTGGGCGGATCTGGTCGGCCCTTGATTATAAGTTTGATTCGAATTTTGGTAAAATAAATTGTCCCAGTTTTATCTGACTTAAAACCTGCTACTGGATCAACACCTCGCACATACTCCCTACGAATATTTGAGGGGAGCAAATTGAACAATGAAGGAGAAAGAAAATGAAGAACAGATGTGGAATTCATTGTTCTAATTAGCCTGGATTTACGAAGGCTTGAAAGCGCTCTCAAATCGCACGTGAAGCCTTTGCTGTCGTTACAATTGACCCTAAAACCTGGGTTGGGACAAAGCTCATGGATACTTTTGAAAAGAAAACGTACGTTTGATATAAACGGTTGATATTGAGTGAAAAAGGCAAAAGAAAAGTAAATTAGACTGCTCATTTGGAGGTCATTTCAAATAAAGATGACACCACGAAATTCATTTCGACCAAATTAGCTATCTATATCCATAACTTTTATACCTATTAAAGCTACCTCGTATCGAAACAAATCCAATTTCAATCGTTTTGGGTCAACTTTTGACCTCATTTTGAGGGTAACTATGAGACTCCAAAATTTCATCAGTTCATAGTCAGGCTCCAGTCGATTCGAAATCAAACTATGAATAGAGTTCAGTGATTGGTCGTATCAGTGTGCAAGCAAACTAAAAATGATTTATAATCACGTTTTCTGGATTGTTCAGGACAAGATTTACAACCACCATAGAGGAATAATTCTGATGTCGAGACGGAAGTCGGTTATGCGTCATTTAGGCCTACTCTAGGTCTAGGTACATACGTATACGTATATCCAATGATCAGATCAAATCCTTGAAACAATATACCTGGCTAAATAACTTCAAGGACTTCGTCTATGTTTTGAATCAAACCACTCAACTCACTCAGCCATTTTTTTTCCGGTTGCTTTTCAAGGCCAAAACAGCTGTTAGTTTTTTTAACCCACAGTCATCCGCACGAGATGTGGAAGAGAGTGCACATAAACCACCACCTCATATCGTAAAATGTTACTGGCAAACTTTGATCGATAGTTTATGGCACTCTTGGTCTACGAGACGCATTTCCACCTCCGAAGAGTGGGACTCATTTTGTCGAAGCACTCCATGACGGGAACTTCATTCCCTTCCAAATCCTCGAGAATGGTCATTTTCTTAGGGGCCTCAGAAAAAACTAGACTCTGCAGACATGTCTCTTGACTTGAGATTTTGCTTTCAACAACGTTCAATCCAAAAACCTTCCACGCACATGAAGATGGTCGCTTTCAAATAGCTCTACGAGTTGGTTCTCCTCTGTCTCATGAGTGAGTGCTTCTCCGGAAATGAGAAAATGAACATCATACACACACAGTTATACACACAGGGAGAGTGAAAAAACAAAAATACAAGAAGTGGTATTAACGGGTCACGGGTACTAGGTAGTGTCATACTTGAACGATTTTTTTAGCATGGTTCACCCAATGAAATATTCATATCCTCAAAAAACCACCATCTCGACAAAAGCCGGGATAATAATATTGGCGATTTCAAACATGAGTGGAAAAAAGCGGAAATCCACCAGCAATCCGTTCAAGGTCACAGGCTTATTTTATGCAAATGATGTTTCTACTCGGCACCCCTCGACCTCGCAAAAATTACCGAATAGTTGAGATATGTGTACGGTACAAGTTGATATATGTATAGCCATTAAGATGGAACGGATTAAATTGAACGTATGTTTACTTTTATGTTCGATGCTATTGACACGAACTGATGTGCACAATGGGACTCTTATGTAAACTCCGAGCTCACAAATGTCAACGACCTATCACTCAAATAGACACAAGCTGTAAGCTGTAACGCAACAAAATTTCAAGCTTATCTTGAACTATGCATATCTTTTGAGCCTTCGGTATCTCATAGTGACACATAAGAACGAGTATCGGTCGTACGGTTGGGAGAACTATTTTTTTGATCGATTGATCAGGGGATTAATTTTTGTAGTGAAGAGTAGTGTTTTATTTGTAGAGTTGTAAAAAACGTGCAAGATGGTATATTTGTACCGTTTGGTCATATTTGCATCTTTTTCCCTATCCAAATTGCCAATAGTTCATACATATGTACGCACAGCTTTACACATAGAATAATGGCATGCCTAAAAACTAAACATTAAAAACCTACTCAATGAAATGTTGGAGCACACTTGGCACTTTTTTGGAAATTAAGATATGATCTAGTAAACCGCTACTTAGTAATATAGGATTTAAAGGTTCGGTTCAATTTTTTTCGAAATGCCAATTATCAAAAGCACAAACAGTAAAAATATATATTATGTCACTTAAAACACATTGAAAGTGCCATTCTTTAAATATGCCTTATAATCAACATGAAACACTGAGTTAAACATCACCTGAGTTCTGAAGACACTGCAGGCATCACACAATCCTATAGATAAATGGGTATTTCTTGGAGACTTTATTGAGACTGATAAAAACTGCTTCTTTGAGGTTGCAATGATTTTTGTGAAAGTGAAATTTGCAATGAACGTTGAACTCCAAGTACTTACAATGATTCTAAAATGTTTTTTTTTTCTTCAAAATTTCGTAATTTTGGAGGGTCATTCAGCATTTTGTGCTGTTTCGAGAGTTTGGAAGAAAAATTAGATTATGTATTTTTCTTTATGACATTGAAATTGTGGTATTGAGTGGGAATATCCTCATTGGGACACCCATCATCAGATGGCAGGTCGAGACAGAGTGCTGACATTCGACTCTGCAACAAACAAATTCATTTGATATCCTTTTCAATGCTGAGAAGATACTGCTTACGAGCAGATGCTGGACAACACAAATGAATGCACCACCAGTTGGGTTTCTCCTAGCAACTATTAGATTATTCGACATCACAATTTGGGAGGGAACTTGTACTTAAGGGTGTCAGAATTCTTTGTAAAACAATAAGTTGCAGTTTATTTATCCCATAAAAGAAATGTTTTAATAACGTTATGTTTGATTTGATATAGATTATTAACTCATTAACAGATGTCTTGACAGCTTCTTAGCTAGCAAAACGTATTTCAGCAAGTGTTATTGTTCAAATTGAATTGTTTGAAGTTACAATTGTTTTTTAAAAACGTAGAAGAAATTGGCTGCAATTTCAAGACTTCTCAAAAAAATTGGGTGGGGGGGGGAGAACATCTTGTGAATCAAATTTGCAGCCCGCGTTAGTGATTGGTATAATTGTCTTTGCAGAAACTTTTTTGGACAAACAAACTGAATTGTCAGGCTCATCTTTTGAAAAAACTTTGCTAAACTTTTGCCTTTTGAGCCAAATAAATCAATTTTGGCTCAATCTGCATTTACATTACCTTTGATTTCAATTATGGAAAAACCCCGTTTTTTCAGTTATGTTGTACTCTAAATGATTCCTTAGGTTAAAAAAGATTCAAATAAAAATGTAATATAGCAAAAAAATGCGTGTTTCTTGTGTCTATTTTGCATTTAAAAGTTTTACTTTTTGACTTATTTTGGTGGACTTTTAGTGCTCTTTTTGCTTGTGTTAATGCTTTTCTTACAGCTCTTCTACAGTACTTATTAAAAACACTCACTCAAGGTTGTTAATGAAAGGAACTGAGAAAAACACATTTTTGTCCACATTTTTGGTGCTCCTCTTAAGCACCATATTTTCTGGCTTTGAGATGGTTCAGACGTTAGTAGTCAAAGAACAAAATAACCTGTAGAAAACAAAGCTTTTTGATGGGAAAATCAATGTCGCAAAAAATGAATCAAAACTTTCTTCTGATCCAAAGTCCAGCCATGGTTTCGGGTCCAGTTAAACGACTTGTGTCTGGGTTATTTGTTGGATGATAATTGGAGTTAAAATTGCAAATTTGAAGGTCGAAGATTGTATTTTTACTATTAGATAGTCTTCATACCAGCCTACTAAAATGAGCAAAATATAAAAAAAAAATTGGAATTGAAAATGCATTTTTAAATCAGTCAAGGTTCACTTCGTTTTCGAAATCATAGAAGATGACCTAAGCACAGATTGGCCCCAAATTGGCTTAATCCAGGTAAGAAGACACAGCCTTCAACCAAACCTATTCATAAGAGCTTAAGATTTTGTTCGATAATCCATAATGGGTCGTTAAAGGCCACTTATACCGGTCAATCCAAACTCAGAGTGTTGCTCTATTTGAAGGGGAAAATGTTGATCGACGCTATTCACACTAGATGCTTAAATATCTCAGGATTTATTCAAATAAATACTTAGCATTGTCAAGAACTCCTAGAGCTTTCTATTTTCATAAGGCTTGTCAGTACAATATTTCCAGAGGCGAGTTGTTTTTAATGGTCGTTCCTCTGAGTTAAGGCTGGGACGTTACCCAGAATAAGCATTCGCTCAACACTTTCGACAGTGTATTAACACACTGGTTAATGTCCAAGCCCCAAACTCCGAGGTACGCATTTAAAAACTGGCCTCTGTACAAAGAAATTACATGACACCAACTCCAACAATTGCACTGGCAAATTTCAAACACAAGATGTTGTAGAATATCTGAGAAGGGTTTCTTCATACGTACTTCGATATTATGTTTATACGCCATTACGTATTCGGTTATCAGTTTGTATCGTGACAGGAAATATTTCCGTTTCGAATGTCATAGTAATTACTTTGATAATATAAAGCCTTAAGGCAATACGTTCTGAAAAGCCCTCTTCAGCCGCGTTTTTGGGTAGTTTTCCTTGTGATTGTTGTTATAAGAAATTGACACAAAGAAGGAGAGATTCTCAGAAGCAACGATCAGAGAAGAATCACTCTGTTTGTAAATGTGTCTTTTCTCACATCAACTCGGCTATCCCTTTGACAATACTCAATCTCTTTTTGGGGACGGGCAAGCATTTATAAAGTAAGTTTATTTACTTGGTTTTCAAATCTTTTCTTAAGATGAACAACGGAAAGAAAGGCCTCCTAACCTTTTCCATTAATTGTTTGTCCTCACACCAATTGAAGATCTTACTAGCCCTTAAAGCAGTATTTTATCCTCATAAAGTCGATTTTGCGGTCCACTACTTTGAAGACCTCCATACACATTTTCAAACTCTTATTACGTTTTCTCTGTCACCATTTTGTCCATGGCTAGATCTTTGCTCTAACTAATCATTCGCTTTGACGTGGTCATCGTTTAATCTGCTTGCTCATGGTCTTCTTTACTTGTTGAGCTATCTTTGGCTTCCTCTGCGACTCACCTCAATCACCTTACATAATGTCCATACACCGCATTTATCCTCTTCTGAAAGGCCAGTTGAATATTGTGACCTTATGCCACCAGACCAATGTATGATTAGATTGAATACGGGCTGAATTATTATATATACAATTGCACAAGATGTTTCACTGATCAGCAATATTGGCTAGACTTCAAATCCCATTGGTCGACGATCAAGAGATCATACATAGCAAATGCAGCACAAATTTCGTTTTTAGGGCTCTTTTCCAATCTTCAACGTTTACCTTTAGACTTCAAAAGGCAATTTCAGCTGCTGTGAGGCAGTAGAGGTAGGATTTATAGTGAAACATACTTTGATTTTAAATGGAACCCTTTTCTTTTGAACAGATTTGAGAAATCTAAGTAAGGCTTTTAGTGTCAAAAGAGAATAGGAATATTTTACTCGGTCTACAATAAAGTCTAGAATCCAGTCAAAACCGATAAAAATATGAAATTTCGGTCCAAATACAGTCAAACCCGTACATTGAGGCTCGGAACAGCATTTGAAAGTACGAAATATATCAAAGACTTTTGAAAAGATGGCTCAATGCGAAGTTCCGTGGAAATAAAACTTATGGCAGATTTGTGGAATTATCTTTGAGCTTGGTCTAAAGCAAGTTGTCTTGGATCTGAAGGACTGGAAAATAGTTTTTCTCACAATACAAAAATCGACTTGTCATGGTCGAGTCCTTTTTGGTGAAAAATTGAAAATGCATTGAATCTTGAAATGGATTTTTAAAATAGATTGTTCGTTACCATTTGTGTATGATTTCCTGGGAATAACACCTCATCTGTTTCCAACATTAAGTCGGGACCAAGTTGTCTTTCCTAACCGTTATGTTCTGTGCATATTTCCAATATGACCTGATTGTCCATCTTGCACTTTACGGCGAATTGGTACTCACAACACTGATTAAGAGTTTGCGCACATGCCAAGACTACTTGTTACGATTTTCCTAGCCGTGAAAACAAAAGGAACATCATATGTAAAATATCGTCTCCAAAAATACCTGAGATACCCATTTTATTTTTTGGAATGGGTTTTTTTTGGGCATTTTAATACCCTTTAAAAAACTATTGGAACAAAACATCAAAAAAATATTATGAATGAATGTTAGGAGTAATTTTAGTTGCGTTTTCAATTGATTTTTTTTAGAAAAATCCAGCATGCAGACGCCAAGATATTACGCTCCCAAAGGTTCCATTTGCATCAAATTGAAGTGCAAAATGAGACAGTTTTAGCGCAATTGATTAACGTGCGACCGAGCTATACTCGGGTTCATAGGTTCGATCCTGGGTCTCTCCCCTGCAGTGGGTCATCGGCTCCAAAGGCGGACCCTGGACCCTAAATGGGAAAGTAAATGAATAAAAATAAGAAAAAAACTATTGTGATCCAATGAGAAAAAGAATCTCGCATTAAAGACTTTATGATAGCCAATTTTACAGCTTTTGTAAGTTTTAAATGACAATATGTACTGCTTTCAGCTTTTAAAGAAACTGTAAAAAATATTATTTCTTGTTTGGCCATCAATAAAAGACAATAGTGTGTCTTGGCAATAACTTGTAATATTGGAGAAGCTAGGACAGTTTTCGATCTTTTTTTTGATGTAAAACGCAGCTTTCAAATTACAATAACGAAGCTTCTGTTACATTGATGTTTATGACATTTCATGCCAATACATGCCACAGCTTACTAGTACTTGTGATTGACTACGTTTTTGAAACTGATACGTTTTTATGAATTGCTTTAAATGATTTAAGTGATTCCACGCTGCTTTTAAATGCGATTTTTTCTTTGATAACAAAACTTATTGACATCTATTTGTATCTTGCATCTTCAAGACAACTAGATTCCACCAAAAGACAGGCGTGTAATACATTTTAAGTCGATTAAGAGCTTTACATTTTTTTGAACTTATAAAACTCCGGCTGAGGCCTGTTTTTAAAGCTCTCGCTCGGCAAAGTGTTGAGCGGATGCTTGTTCTGGTTAACGTTCAAGCCTTTACTCAGAGGTACGACCGTTGAAGAAACTGGCCTCTGGTCCAACAGCTTTTTTCCATTCCTTGATCTTTCCTCAATTTTTATTTTGTTTAACTTCCACAAATATATGGTTGAATATTCAATTCTTTACGGTGTCCTTTTTTGGTTCTTAATCGTTTTTTCTATCTTTTCACAAGATGTAAGGGAACAAACATTTCCGGCACAAACTGGTTAAGGACCTAACCATTCCCATTCTTCCCACCCTGGGGCTCGTTGAATGATACTTCCAATGCATCAAGGTGCTTCAAATATTGCCCAGACTTTCCGTGAGGAGCCCGGGGGCGCCAGAGAAATAGACTGGGCATGATTGAAGTATAAAAATTGAATCTTTGTTACATGACTAACTAGTTTTGACATGAGAACAAAAGAAAATGATATCATAATGATGCCAAATTTTATTCACAACTGATGATTTTGTTTTCATGTTTGGCCTTAAAGCTCAATCGTTGAACCCTGACAATTTGAGTTGATTTAGGGTACCAGGGCAGAACTTTATGGCCAAACGTGAAAACAAAACCATTAGTTTCAGGCACAATCTAATGTCATAATTTTCTGTTGATATCATTTCAAAATAGTTTTCACATGATATTATTGCTAACTAGTAGGGCTACCTAACGCTACCGGTACACAGTGGTAAAAACACCCTTGAAAGTTTTGATGGAAATTCCCAAGCACATCTTGGCATTTTTCTTCCTCAGAAAATCATGGGAAGCAATTTTGATTTTATTGCTTTATGAAATTCTATCCCACATAAAAAACTTACATACCTAAAAACATTATAAAAACTAAAATTTTCAAAAACCTACCCAATGTAAGTTGGGAGCACATTTAGTTAGCTCTTGAATATAAGTTATGATATCATCTATTGTACCGCTTCTTAGTTACATGGATTTTAGTGGTCCAAATTGCATCGTTTTTAGCCCCAAAATGCCCCGGTTATATGTTAATTCAATTTCCGAAAGAATTAATATCGCTTTTCAATATCACAAATACAAAAGATTATTTTTCCTCTTCTTACACAGTCTCATAATAGCTAAAAATGCTATATAATGTCACTTAAAACACACTAAAAGTGTAATCTTTGAAAATGTGTTTTACAATCATCATGTGTACACTTAGTTATACAATTAACTTGAATTCTGAAGACAATACATACAACAAACAATGTCATAGGTTTTGTCGTTTCTTGAAGACTTTGTTGAAACTGATTGAAAATATCTTCTTTAATGTTTCATTGATATTTGTGAAATTTTTATTGACCACTCCACTAAATGTACCTTGGACGCTTTTAAAAATGAATTTTCAAAAATCTGCTTTTTTGAGGGTTTTAGATATGGTTGTACAAGGTTTTACGTTAATTTGAAATCATGCAATAAATGGAAAAATAATCTTTCATTTTTGCGATAGTGAAAATCGATATTAAATCTTTGGGAAATTGAATTAACATATAACCGGGGCATTTTGGGGCTAAAACCAATGAAATTTGGACCACTAAATTCCATGTAACTAAGTAGCGGTGAAATACATGATATCTTAAACTATATTCAAGCGCTAACTAAGTGTGCTCCTAATTTACATTGAGTAGGTTTTTGAAAATTTTAGTTTTTATAATGTTTTTAGGTATGTAAGTTTTTTATGTGGACTAGAATTCCATAAAACAATGAAGCCAAAGTTGTTCCCTATGACTTTTTGGGGTACAAAAATGCCAATTTGTGTTTGGGAATTTCTCTGGAAACTTGATAGGGCTTTTTGAACACCGTGGGTAATGAGTTACTTTTCAGAAAAAGTATTGGTAACGGAAAGGGCGTTCGGCCCACCCGTTAGCGTTACTTTCCATTTTTGTACAAACGAGTGAAAGAAAGTTGCGTAAAGGATTCTCATCCGATTGTTTTTAAAAGTCCGTCTCAAATGCAATGACTTACTTGCCACCGATGGGATGAAATGAATAATCAGGGGAGCCATTTTTTTCACGCCATATTTGCTAAACGTTATAAATCGCTTCAACAGTTTGTTTTGCAGTTTTGGAGAGGCCATCTTTCTTTTTGCCAAAGTAATGGTAACGTTAACGCGTTTCTTTTCTAAGAAGTAACGGTAACGGCTCAAGCTGTGCTAACTAGTCATACAACACAGTTTCAACTTTCATGACTTTATTCATTCTCAGCCCTTCTTGGTGATGCCCCTTTGGAGGATCTGGACCCTATTTGAGGTATTTCAAAACTACAAATAATCTAATAAGCAAAGGATCCTTGAAATAGAAATCATCAATTGTGTTCAGAGGCGCTACAAACTAACCAATAATGCGTTCATATCGCAGAAGGCCATTTTGATATTGCAAACATATACGAGGTTCAATTGCATCGTATTTAAGATTTGAAACCATTTCACTCTCGATTGTTATTACTAAACAAAGGGAAAATGACGATCGCATATGTCACTTATTTTGTCCAATTTTTGGCTAAATTACATATCTTAAACATTTTTCCCACTTTGCGACTCTTCCTGCATATTTTGAGTCCCTTGGGGAGCAAAGTACATTCAATTCACTACATAAAAAGTTGGAACTCAATAGATTGAATTGTTTTGATATTTTCATTGACAAACCCAACAGCTTTCACTAGGAATGAAAATAAATCAAACCATTCGTGACGAAGTAGAATAAAAGCATGGACAAAGTGACGTTAACCTGGACTGTGCTTAGACAAAAATAATTCAGCAATGATTTCAAGTTACCGCGCAAAAGATACTTCAATATTGAGTCAGGGATTGTACTGAGGAGGAACAACTTAACCGAAAATGAAATTGTTATATTTTGGATAAGGCGAATGACGCGACTTGATGTTTACTTAAACTCGTGACTTCCTGCTTTGCTCTGGATTTGGGAACATTGCAACACAACCCAGGTTTTAGGGTCAATTCTAGTGACCGTAGAGGCTTAATGTGCGTTTTGAGACCACCCTCAAGCTCTCGAGAATTTAGGCTAGTTCGAACAATGAAGTCCACATCTCTTCTTTCTCGGGCTCCTTCATTGTTCCATTTGCTTCCCTCTAATATTCGTAGGGAATATATATGCCTTGTTGATCCGGTAGCATCTTTCAAGTCAGACTTGGGCAAATTTTTAGATAGCATTTAGATATACATTCAAGGACTTGCTCGGTCTGCCAACTCAAATTCGTTGGTTGACCAAATATCATATAAACATTGAAAGGTACTGGGGATTACATTCCCTGTAGCGGTTAGAAAAGCACGTGAAAACCCAAACCAAAAAAATGTCTTAGAGCCGCATGTGTTCTTACCAGATCTATGTACAATTAATATTTATTATCACCATAACAAAAACAACCCGGCAAAAACCTTTTTTAATGCATATTGTTGCCATTTCCGTGCACACTTGAACATATTTTGTGCATAATTTTCAAAAAAATCTAGCATGTTTCCCCCATCTCAAAACTGTTCCTTTGAGATGTACGAGAAAAAAAGAAAAAACGGACGGATTAACATCAAAACTTAACCAAGACGGCGTCTATTTAACGATACCATTTCCGATCTTAATCTCTCTGCCCACCTTCTAAAGTCTTTTCCAAGGTCTGATCCTTTACTTTTCTTTCGATTTTGGAAAGGTTCTTGGTTCGTTCCAGTTCATTTTTAAGCCTAGCAATATTACCATAAATGAAATTCCAAATGTCTTCAGTCGCTCAAGTTACAAGAGTAGGTTTCGAGTTAAAGATCTTCCGGAAAGACCAGGGTTGGTTGCAAGTAAGATGAGCGAGTTAAGAAATTTTATCCATAAATTCTTTTTAACCGGATCCTTCCGCTCATAATGTGAAAGCGAAACTACCCGAGAGATGTAACTGCAACAACTTTTCTTTCACTCTTCTTTTTGCAACCAAGCTGCAATTATAGAGCAAGAACAGGAGAAAACTTTCAAGACCTTTGAAGTTTGTTTCGTGGTATTTCCATTTTGCAGCGGGATTCCATCCCCCCTCTGGCCACGGAAGTTCAATGGAAATTCTTTTATCTAAATTTGAAGGATGATGTCCTTGTTGTTCTCAGGTTCTCACTTCTACTCTCTGAAGACGAAGCTTTTGAAGGAGCCTGGGAATCAAGATGAATGAAGTATATCAGGTAAAACTGGGAAACTTCTTATCATCCGTTTATGAGTTTAATATCTTTGGCTTTAGTATTTGAGCTCTGCTTAGAATAGATTGAAGAGGAAATGTGTGGCTATCGGAAACAATTTAGGCCGCAAATCCCTTCATAAACTTAAATATAAAGAAAGCAACATTAGGATGAAAGCCATGTCCTTTGATGGTTGTGGAAAGCCAGCTTTAGTAAGCTAATCATGGAAAGAGTACATCAATATATCCGACAGGATTGGTCGATTTATTGAAAGAAAAGTCAATCTAATTCTAAAACAAGTCAATATTTGAAATCTTCATATTTGATGCGAGTGTCGTTTCTATTTTATTAGAGCCATCTTAGACAAAATAGATCGCTCGTCTCGGTGCTTATCCCCAAAATGAGAAAAGTTGAAAGATGATCATCTGCTTGAGACATGCTTCTATTTCGGCTTTCGTCTCTCAAATTTACATCAACATTACAAAGAAATTTGTTTTCTTCCTCATGTTCCAACCCATTCAAAGTGGTTCGCCATTTCCGCTTCCACTGGTAATTTTCATTGGCAAGGAATCAATTTTGATATCATTTTGGGGATAAAATTCGTGGTTCTTTTCAAACAAAATACCCCCCAAAAACATGAAGGCCAACATTTTGTCTGATACTCTGAGACCATTATCGATTAAACTGTTTTTGTCGTTCAAAAAAATCTGATAAAAGCCATCCATCTACTTGAGATTTGAACCTGAGATTTCAAGGACCCTATTTGGGCTAACCATACAGGTACATATTACACAGGAGGTCTCACAAATGAGTTTGACCTTGTTCTACCACGCAAGGACTAGGGAAGTAACAATCTTGTTCAATATCATGTTTTGCAAAGTTAATATTCAAGGTAGCAAATGACCCCTACATCCAATCGCCTTTCGCAAACAGAATATCTAAATTAAAACTAATTTAGCTCAATGAAAGGCTTACTTCGAAATTTCAACGTCAGTGTATCAAACAAAATATATACCTTAATTTGGGAGAGGAGTTTTAAGCAAGAAGTAACCTGTCTTTTCAAGAGGGTACATTTTAATTAGCTTATGATTTCTGAAAGGTTTTACCATTTACAACAGAATCATTAAGAACATGATGAAAGAGCAAAACTGACGGTAGGCAGTAATGCAACAGAATACTGAAAAAGGATGCCCAAACTTCGTCTAAAAGCCCTCTATTCTAGTGAATGATTTTAGCACGTATATTTCCTTAGCAAAGGTGTGCCATGCAGCCATTGTGTGTTAGGTCACTTAAACAAGCATATACACTTTTAACAAAAGCTGCTTCAGTCGTAGTTAAATGTTAAATGATTCTGTTAAAGAACAAAGCAAAATGTTGATGCTCAAGGAATCAGTTTTAGTGCTGGGGCGAGACAGGCAAAAGGTGGACTCGTACAAGTTCTTTGACTTTTTGCCGGACTCGTCGAGTCCGGCAGAGGGCTCGAGTCTTTTACAAGAGTCATCTCAAGCAAAAAGACTCATTTTGCGAAATATATGACAAGACTTTTTTTCTTGAGGAGTACGGACTCGAGTCCTTTCTAAAAGACTCGAGTCCAGCCAATTTCTTCAAAATCGAGTGATAGATTCGAGTGCACTTGGACTCGAGTCCAGACTCGCCCCAGTGCCAATCAGTTACTTTGATGTAAAAAGTAAGCATATCATAGAAAATTAAATACATCTTCTACTTGATATTGTGACAATAAGGTAGTTGCAACAATTTGTTTTTCAAAGCTTTGATGAGACGTAGTGTTGTGCAAAAAACAGTTCAGAATTTTTCAGAAACAATAAAAAACAAGAGTAGCACGTTCCATCACGTTCCAGGAACAAGAGAAATGTCTATGAAAAAATAACTTTTTGGGTCGAAACGATGAAAAGTGCAAATAAACAAAATAATGTAAGTAACAACGCCATAAGATGAAAAAATGTGAAGAAAAATTTGCAAATATGTATATGTTGTGACCATCTCTAACGTTGAATAAAAGAAACCTTAAAGCATGAATCTTCTCGTAGCCAAAAGCTATCGATTATTGGTGTAAATACCGAAACCACTTGAGAAACCCCAGTATGCCATACTTAACTTCACAGGCCGTACGCTTGTGAAATAGTGCTTTCACTCTGGCCGGCAGAGTGCGCTTTTTTTTCTCTTAGCAAGTTTGCCTTTTGCTCAATTAAAATCTCATAGAGCCGATAATTCCTTGTACTTGAGTTGTCTTTGGCAGAATGGATCAAATTATCATGTACCCATGGTAAAGCACAAGACTAATACATTTTTCATTCATTTGGCAAACTGGTGTGGGTGTTACCTCTTGTTTTGGATCTCTTGATAGGATTGATATAAGAGATAAGCCCCTCATATCTTAAGGCAATCCCAAATTCCGAACAATGGATCTACAAAAAGCCCCATGTTCGTGTTCTTCTAGATCCTAGATTATCAAAACAAACTAGGAAATGTACTCTAAAAAGGGTACAATTTTTGACACTTCAGTGTTGTTTGTGATGGATCAACCCAGCTTAGACTAAGTCCACCTAATCTTGGATTGTAATTAGAATACGTTGCATCGAGGATTGCATAAGCGATTAGATTTCCCCACAGAGTTGATGTAGGCACCTTTCTCATTCTAGAAATGCGCTGAATTTGGGACGTTTGATAAATGGAGCCCTTAACAAGTACTTCTGACAATGGCACCACCAAGAAAAATTGAAGAGCAGAGATCGTCTTTTGTCCACGTATTTGGTGCGTTTTGGCTTCTTCAGAAAGTTTTGCACTCCAAGAGAATAGGAGAGGAGCCATCAACCTTCGTTGCCTGCGCCAAGGCCGTGAGCCAAAGGCCTCTGAGCGAGTAAGTACATGTGTGACAATTGGACACATATTACGCCTAAGCTCTGGTAAATGCATATGCACCCCTCAATTCAATAATAGTTTCCGAAGTGCGATCCCCTTGTGATTGTGAAGAAAAGTGAATGTAGAATATTATCAAGAATACATATCTTACTTATATTTCTGCAAACATTAGAACAGAATCGTGGTTTTGTTCAATTACTTCAAAAATAAGGCATGAAGTTGCCGAGGTTTCATGTGTGTTCTTTCCTTGAAATAATGCGTAGATTTTTTTTTGAGAAAATATTTTGGTTGGTTCACGTCAGACCAACCTTTTTCAACAATGTTTGATCCCAATTGAAGTAAATCCTTGCTAAAAGAATGAATGAACGGAACGGGAAGAAATGTTGAAATCATTGCCAGCTTATAAATTGAGCATGACAATTCATTTTATATTCTGACATCCCCCTTCGTTTACGAAATTGGAAATGTTCATGAAATCTGTCATTTACACTAGAGAGACCTGTGACGACTTTTTCAATCTCAATTGGACGAGTTTTGAAGTTGAAGTTGTGCATAGCTGTCGTGCTATCCTCGACCTAAACAATCGGCCTCTTTGTTTAAAAATTGGCTTCTGACCTTGAGTTTAAAATTCAGTTCTAATGCATTATCTCGTTTGACAAGCCCACACAAAATAACCCGCAAATTTTCTTTCAAATGCACTCCACTCTGATGGCACAATCATAACTGGCCATAACCCAAAATGACTTGGATAATTCCCTAAGTTAAATTTCTTAAACGAATCCAATTGAAGGAGACAGTTTTAAATCCGATAGTCACATGTCAATTCTTACGAGAAGGGCAATGTGAGGTTGAGATGGTTTCGTTAGACCTCTTTTGATTGGGCAAAATGTAACCTAACATCAACAAAAAAATGAAAATATGATAAATCCCGTATGTTTTTTTTCAGAAAACCGAAAACAACCAACAGAAGAATTAAGATGAGAGCTTCTTCCACTGCACCCCTAGTTGAGAATCATAAGTATTTCATGTAGAGCCAATAGGGATATATTTTTAGTAGCGATTATTACGCATGCAAAAACAAACATAAAAAGCTAAGGTTAAGCTTTGAAAGTTTTTGTCATTGTTTAAAACGCCAATTCATCATGATTAGTAAATGATATAACAGATCCACCTCGACATCCTCCCGGTTAAGATATGATTATCTATCCACCTCTTCATCATGTAATGAACAACCTTTAAAAAATGACTAAAACCACAATCAATGGTCTTTTCTAGGGTGATGTGTTTGTTATTATGGTCCGAGTTTTGGACAGAGGCAACGGGTTCAACTCCTATTTCTGACCAGAAATACGAGTATAAACAACTTATCCGAACATTTCTAGATTGCAGTCTCTGCCAAAGGTTAACATGTGATGCACCTGCATCATGCAGCAACAATCTCGACCCAATGAATTGTGCCCACCTTTGCTTGCAACTTTAGGAATTCTTCCACAAGTGAGTGAAGAGTTCGGTAGGTGCACTTTTACCTCGAAAGCCAAGTTTTGCACAAACTCGTCCAGTTCTTGAACTCACAGTACTTGAAAGCCCAACGTATACTACACTGTACACACCATTTCAAAAAGATATCCACACGCCTTCCGCCCACAATGAAATCTCGTAATCAGTCGTCAGTTCAGCTGTGACACATGGCAAGCTTGAGAAGCCGGATGGAGGTTGCAGAAGAAAGGTTCCAGTTTCCCCCGAGTGGGAAAACTTTTCCAGCTTTTCAAAATGACAAAGCAGATCCTTGAAGTAAGAGTGACTCGTCGCTGTTAATTCATTAGATCCATCCTCTTTCCAAAGGCTGGCATGGTCTTCTACTCTTGACGTTTAAATTAAAAGTGGGGGACTAGCATCAAAATGGCTTATTGCCCTGAAGGTACGGCAAGCCTTTGAAGGCAAATCTGCAGATTAAAGGAGTGACTAAGCTTTCAAAACAATGTCCGTCTACTCTATTGTACGTACGTACAATACAGAGACACAATCCCGCTCTTCTGTAACACAAAGGTAGATGGAACGTGTTTTTTTTGTTGTAAAACTATCACATGTTTGAGGAGTTCTTAACTTAAAACTTAGCTTATGTTTCAGCACGTTTGGATCCATTTTAATTTTGGAATGACACGTTCGTTGGACTAAGAAACCTATTACTCATATTCAGGTCGAGCTTCTGATGGAATTTCTGCGCTTGTGAAAGATGTGAATAGATAAACATTCCCTCCTTAACCTACAATAGTTTCTCGTCATCAGGCTAGCGAGGCACTCACCCGAAAAATAGATTAATGTCATCCTGAAGATTCGTGAGAAAGAGATGGTCCAATGTAAGTTTGGAACGTTGGCGAAAGTTTATTTGGCCAAGATTGAAACATGTCGAGAACGGCTGGCCGTGTGTAAGTACGTATCATTGAATAATTTGAAACGAAAGGAAGAAGTTCAATCCGTAGGCACGCGAGAAGGCCAGGACTTAAAACTGAACCGAGTATTTATCTTTGGATTCAATAGGACGTACCCTCGCACTCGTCTGGGTGTCGATGGTGCTCGAATGAGCCTAAATCCCTGACCGTTTCTCTTGGTGAGATCTAGGGCAAGATCCCACAAGTGGCACACTCATCGGTTGACATTGTTCCAAATTGGATCGTGTTCGATCTTCAGATCTCGGGTCGATTGTTCCTCGCAACATATGATCATCAAACGGTTTGGGCGGTGGAGGCAGTTCGGCGCTATACGTTACAGGAAAGGCCTCTGGCGAAAGACTTATGGAATCCTCGGCAATGTCAAGAAAAAGCTCCTCTTCCTCGGGATCGTAGATCTTGGCTGCATAGAGCAACGGCTCTGATTTGGAGTAGGTTGACGTTGATTGAGCTCGCATTGGACCAGCACCTTCTACCGAACGATAATCTGATCTGAAGCCAGTTTGGACCTTGTTGTTTCTTTTCAATGTTCCACCTTCGTCGGGTGATGAGGTTTCCTCCTCAGATGCCAAAGAGGCAAAAGATTGAGAGACACTTGGCTCCGGCTGATCATGACGAGTGGAAGGAGGCGAGCGATGGTGATGGTAATAATAATGGTAGTGGTCGCTGGAAGAGGCTCTCATATTTGAGGGCAAAACGGTCCGTGGAGGTTTGTTCTCCCTCTCTTCAATGGGGGAGGTGTCAATGAAAGACAGTGTTGCCATTTCTTCTGCCAGAGACTTGCTCCACCTCTCTTGCCGCTTGTAGCTCCCGAAGGGTGTGGGTGGCGTGACAACTGGGTCGTCGCAACTTTTACTGGCCTTTTGACCTTGGAAGTGCTTTTTGCCGACCGCTCCCAATGCACCTACCAATGAAATTGTCACAGCAGCATCTTCCTCTAGAATGGTTTGCATCCGATTGTTGATGCTGTTGTTGTCGTCTTCGAGACCAATTCCTTCCACCGCCTCCAAATTTTGTTGAAGAACCGTCGCTGTTGGTATTTCCGGGCCTTTGGAAACATCAAATTTCACGTTAAGTTGGGAACTTTGCGACTTCAGGGTGACGGTGGCCTGATGCAAGGAGTCCACAACCAATAGTTCTTCATCGTCATCGTCACTCAGTGTAGACGGAGATGCTATTTGGGGATGATGACGCTGACAATGGTCGGGCAAACGGCTGGCATCATCTTTGCCTGCATCGAAGCTGCTATCGAAACTCGGATCGGAATTTCTCCGCTGTCTTGTTTGTCGAGCGTGTTTCTTTTGTCTCATCTTACTTTGACGGAAGGATTTGCGTCGATCTCGAATCCGCTTCTCATTGTGATCATCAAAATGTGCAGCTTCCCTTTCAGCCTCTTCATCCTCTTCCTGTTCCACGGATCCACTCCCACCAAAGATGGAAGTCTCTTCTTGCTTGGGCAAAGAGGATGACGACGACGAAGAAGAAGATGAGTTCGAATTCGAACGGGAACACGACAATTTCAATCGTTCACAACTCATTTGCTCATGAAGAGAGGGAGGTGATCGATTGTTGGAGCCCGCCTCTCTGTTCCCCGAAGTGGAACGAGTCGATCTGGATTCATCCCGAACCAAGAGGGTGACGGGAGCCGAGCCTTCGAGGTGAAGGTCTAATAGCATTGATGAATTGGAGTGCTCTTCTGCAAACGAATAAGTGGAGAGGAAAAAGAAGAAGAACACAAGATTGAGCTTCATTCAGACTTGGTTTTGGTTTTGATCTGTTTGCAAATATAAAATGAAAGGGAAATGCATTGCTTGCTAGGAATGGATATTTATTGTGAGTGTATGTCCCTGAAAATCCATCGAGACTCGATTGCTTTGATGGATATCTCCCATCAAAGACCATTGTGTGCCATTGCCATTGATCTACGAGAGGCAATTGATTCTTTTTGAGGATCTGGCAAAAAATCGTATCCGAGCAACCACACACCGGGGGGAATGCAGAAAAGCCTCCAATTTTTTTTGACAACGTTCCTTTATTTTGTCGCTGCGGCTCTTGGGGTTGCAAGTGAAGAGCAACAGCGGCAGAAAATTCCCGAGCATTTGTTGCTTGAGAGGCTTTACTCTCACAACATTGGCTCCGTTCAATTGTAACGAATGCTCCCATCCCTAGCTTCCGTACTTCCCTCCACATTGAATTATTGAACCAAAGAGAAAGAGAGAGAAAATGAACCCAAGGCTGACTCACCAATCCAATTTTATTGGAATCACAAACTCACCATAAATTTCTCGGCTCTCCCGTTGACTCTGGTTGCTGGACTTGGCAGTGTGACCCTCAGTGGAAGATGAATTGACCACGGCAGCCCCACGATTGGCCAGGTTATGGACTCCCGTGGCTGAAGCACCCAGTTCCAAATCCAAGCTGTCTTGAGCAAATTTTCGAATTGGGTTTTGAAATGGAGATGGAATCCGGAGTGACGGGCCTTCTCGTCGGGTCTTGGCCGTGTTCGAGCCTTCACAATCCATGGAAATGGCTTGGCGTGTGGCCGCCATACGGGAGCGATACATGGTCGGGGTGAGCACCCGGTATTGACCTCTCAACGTGGGAAGAGGCTCATACCTGTGTGGATGATATGAAAAGGAAACCAGGAGAATTAGATTAATTCAGTTTAAGTACTGCAAAGCCAGATCCTCTACATACAGTAGGTCTGGAATGTGTTCAATATCAAAATATGTAACTATCTTGTGGAACTTTTAGCAAGTACTTCTAGAACATTCCAAACATTGGCAATTTGAAAGAAGGCAACGAGAAAGAGAGGAGCAAAGCGGTCGTATTTCAGCGTTATTCCGTATTACATCTTCATTAACCGCAAAAGCCTGACTGCGAGCACTCTTTCTTGATTTTCTCTGTTTATTTTTTTTCCCCCCAATTTATCACCCTGGAGAAAGTATCCTCACTTCGAGTGCCAACATTTCTCGGTTCGTTTCTGGATCAAATTTGTCTCACATGGTATTGTCCATTCTCTTTTTTCCCCTTTTTGGCGGGAGGAAAGGATTTGCATTTGATCCATATCAACAAATCCAACATCACTTTAGTTTTTAGATGAGTATCATTGGACGAAACTAAACGTCACGAGGTTCGTCAAATCGACTAGTCATTAACTACAATGGGTAAAATTTTGGTCAGAATTAGATCTTCAAATTAAATGCAATACAAAAAGTTCTTCCTATATGTAATGTCAGTAAACAAAGAGAGTTTTATTGAAGATCCGGAATCGATCAACGGTGTTCAGTGCAAGTAGACTCTCAAGAACCCTTCCCAAAACTTGACACTCCTGTACTCAATAATTCAATCATTTTTTGACTTCCACGGCAAGGCCAGGGTTCACTTTTATGTCAATATTGAACCCGATGGTAGGCATGGAAAATGCTTTAGTTCAAAAAGCTTTTAGCTTGAATTGTAAAATTCTTGTCCAGGATACGATAATTTTAATTACCAACGAGAGCTAAACTAAGCACTAAAACTGATTCAACCATGTTTTTTCTTGGTAAACATTATTGGCACCTTGAACCCTCTTTTGCCTTAGCCATGTTTTTCAAAGACTTTAGAGTGGTCAATGAGGGCTTTCCACTCCTGTCTTTTCCAATCTCTCAATTCCCCCTTCGGATGCAATGTAATGCGATTTGCATTGACGCCCAAGTAAACACGTAGGTTCCCGGCTTGCCCAAGCCATGGCAACCCAGTGTACACCAGAACCAGGTCATGCAACTCTTTCGAGTGTGAAATCTGGGTTCCTTTAGTTTCTCTTTTTTGCTGAAAATCGATCGCATTGGTTTCATCGAGATTCTAGAGGAGGGATGCAACACCAAGGCAAGTTCTGGGAGATCGCAAATGTCTAGAAAGAGATGCCCGCATAGTATGAAACGGGTCAAGTACAATTTTTCAGTCATCACATTTTAGTTAAATTGTCTTCAAAAGGCACGTGGTGACACTCAAATTTGATCTTTGGGGAAACGTAACAAGGAAATATCCTTCCTTGTAACAGAATCTGTGGACCATTCACTTAAAAGTCCTTTAAAGCTCTAGCTAGAATCTTGCAAAACGGGAATGGAAAAATGAATGCTAACAGATTTAATATCTTGGTGACCTAGAAAATTTACTCCTTTGAGCTCAACATTTTATTTTTGATGAGCGTCACTGCTTTGATTTGCCACACTGGCAGCCCTGGTTCCACCATTGTAAGAACCAACTTGATTTTGATTGGCTAGCTCTGCGCTTTTTTCGCAATCAATTGCAGTAAAACGGTGCTGAATTATGACTCTCGTAAGCGTTGATGCGAGAACTGTACCAGTCTCCGAATCAAAATCCACCTTTTAAATAAGAAATGAGCAATGGGAGTTAGGGTCCTAGCGAAAGAAAACAAGTTTATGAAGTGATTTATATTGTGAAGTTTCCTTCTAAAATCTGCGAGCCTTGAGCTCCAAAACGAAGAACCGCGGACTTATGTTGACTACAAGTCTACAACAAAGACTGCGGACTAGATTTGAGGAGCTTTTTTGTAGATTCCAGACTTTGAATCCCTAGAAAGGAAGACTTTTTGAATTGTTTCCGCTCAATTCCTAATCTTAGAGTTTGAAATACATGAATTCGAAATTGACAAAAGCGACCTCGATTCATAACGTATATATTACGATCTGCTTTTGGCTGGGAGAAAAACTTCCTCCGAACACCAATAAATCTTTGATGAAATTCCTTGTGAATATTTCAGCGACAAACAATTTGTTACACTTACATTCAGTAACTCAATCTCATATTCTCGACGGCATGCAGCTATGAATAAATCCAGTAATCCACCTGATTGCAATGTACTCGTTTGTGGGAACAAATGTTTGCAAGCGTTTGCTACCACTAAAAGTACGTCCAAGGAAGCTATTTTTAGACTAGACCTCTTCAAAATTGTCCTTGGTTGTATTAGCATAAGTAATTGTAATCATGATTTTGGCTCCTCGAGCTGCTTCAGTCTTGGTTGAAAAATAAACAAACCATAATGCCAAGACAAAGAAAACCTCAATGATTGGATAGTCTTGTATTGAGTCCTCTCCATCCTAAAACTTGAAACAAAACGAAGGAAATGAAAAATGCCCAAACTGTGGGAAACAACCGTCAAGATGTGAAACTGTCCTCCTTAAAATGCATGCACATGTCCGCTCTCCTGTCACATCTAGGGCAAGAAAATATGCAAAATAAACTCGGGATTCTTACTCGGGTTGCTGCGAGGATGAATCCCCCTGTACTTGACCATCCACACACTCCTTTTGGCGATGTGAGGCCACGTGGCCGGACATTGTGACATTATGGTCCAATTTGTGATGTGCGATATCGGGAGCACTTGGACACTTGGGAATGGCTTGTCCCACTTCCAAGTGACCGGATCCTCTGAATCCGTCGTCCTCTTTGGGATAGTTTTGGCTGGGCTGGATGTTATAGATGAGCGAATCTCGATAGGCCGATGGATTGGAGGTATTACGGGTGAATTGAATGAAGGCGTTGGTCAGAGCTCTCCGTCCAATCTCATCCATCAATGCCAGGCCAGGCTCAAAATCCGAAGCTGCCAAGATGGAAACGACACCGTGGAGTGAAGAGCCACCGAGAACCCGATAGGAGAGAGGAAGACCGAGAAGGAACAACGACGTGAGAATTAGTTCGTGCTCCATTTGAGCCAGAAAGTGTCACACAAAAGAAGCAATTTGGCCCAAGAGGGCCGAAAAGAGGTGCAAAAGTTTCCAAGAACGGTGAATTTTTAGTGCTCCAAGGTCACCCAGAATTTGGGGGAACAATTTCAAAGTTCCAACGTGACTCTCTGACGTTAAGTCAAGTAAAAATACCTCTTGACCCCCAAAGAGTGATGACTTTCTGAATTCTTGTCTTTTTTATTGAGTTTTGAACAATCGCAAGACTGCAATATCCTCCACACAGGTTAGTTCCATCCCGTTCCATCTCTCTCTTCGAAGTAGAGTGAGTTTCCAAAAACTTGTTCCGTTCCACAAAAATGCCGACGCGGAACCGCCAAACACAAAGGATAAACAAGGGAGGTCTATCGCCGGCCCTCTATCAAGATGTGCTTTTTAGTTTTCTAAGGTCAACATTGTACCCTTGATGTGATGTGTACCATCACTCAAAATCACGCTATGCCATTCTCCTGATTTTCAATGGGCCTTGCATTTATGGGTACTTACCGGCAGGCAATTTGCCATTGAAGGAAGCTCGTTTGTTACTGTATGTGGAACCACTTATGTTCAGGTTGGAAGGCACAGCCAAGGGTCTGAATGTGTTCTGGAGGTCAAACAAGCCGGCCGTGGCCGCAGCTGCCGATCCCACGCCTACTTGGGCGGACGCCCCCACAGCGCTCAAGACCTTGCAATTTCCCCCGCGGGGCGACACCGAGGATCCAGACGAAGGGTCCACGTGGAGCGTTTCCACAATGTTTCGATCGAGAAAGGTTGTTTGACTCGATGATGATCGAAACTTCAAGGCCTGCAAAGAAATTTCATTGAGGCTTTACACTTTGGAGAAGTTCAATCGCGTTCCATATTTGCCCTCGATTGTCAATCCGGTCGATTCCCCTTAGGTTACAGTATTTCTCGAAGGTACATTCTCTACTTTTCCTTTCATTCCAATCTCTTCAGAGCCAAACCAAAGGGACCGTATTCCATTGGTTGAAATTGGTCCAATGGGTCCCTTGTGGATCGGAAATTCCATCATCCTGATTAATCTGAGACTCCTCCTAGTGATCATCAGGGATTTCATAATTTATCAAGGATGAGTTGAAGAAACCGACGACAGCACATATTGTGTCTTGTATTGCATTGTCGACGTTGTCGATCCACTTCTCATCCATCACCTCCCATTCATTGTTTGTTATAAATATAGCTTGCGTGAGGTCATTCAATAAGCTCATATACAAGCAAGGATCAGGATTTCTCGTTTGAGTGTCACAATTTGTACTATTACCATCCATACTAGTTTTTGTTGCAAAGTAATTCCGATTGGGTTTGTTATTTGTAAAAGATAAACAATTAAACAATTCGCTTAAAAACAAGGGAATCATAGCTATGAGACGTATGTATAAAGTAAGGGGTGAAAAGTGATATCACCCTAAAAGCCTTTCGCAATAGACATGTATGACTGGGAAAAATCTTAGCAATGCAGAGCCGTCATGGAGTTTCCAAAGTTCTTGCAAGTTGCATCATTTCCTCTGATCTTAAGTGCAACCAAAATTCCAACATTCAAACGAAACGGTCTTGCTAAATTGATGTTTGAACTGAATAATATTTAAGTAGAAATTTGAAAAAAAAACACCAAACAAAGCCTGACAATTAGATTCCTTTAGCACTCTGGTTAAGGTTGCAATTAGATTGCTTAATTCACTCTAAATTTCAAACCTTGTTTCATGGTCTTGGGCTATTGCCATCCAGGAAGCATCCCCTATTCGAAATACGACATAATGGCTTGTTAAGTATGGTTTTGATTGGATTAGTTCCATACCTCATGATCATTCGATGCCAAAGTCCAATTCCATGCAAAATAATCAACCCGCTCTAAGTCGGCCAACAGTGGCCTATTATGCATGAAATATCTTGATGTAAATTTCTCTCCTTTTTGAGCAAATGGGTAAAGGGGAGTGGTTTGCGGGCTCCCCCAACAATAAATTTGCAATAAAATATGGCTGATCTTGATGTTTTGTTTTGTCAATCTTCCGGTTTGATATGGGGACGTTTAGGCAAGCTTTGGGAGGTTCGTTTGTTTGCTGGTACCTATGTCAGTGATGCAAGTTTGGGGCTTCAAGCACGTTTTTGAGAAACTGACCCTTCTTTCACATTGCTATATGAGGAAAGGTCAGCTTCGTTAAAACCAGTTTGAAACACCAATTTTGCATCACTGGCATATCAACTTATACCAAGACGTGATTCTCCATTTTTGAAAGTAATCTTCCCCGCTCTGTTGTACTTGTATATATGATTTAAAAACCAACAAAAACAAATTTCCATGTCAGGGTGCATAGTAGTTCCCAGTTTTTGCTGACATACAATGACATACACGACAATGCATTAGTTAAGCCCTCAAAGAGAAATAACAAGGTTTGTTCATGAAATGGTTCAATCATGGACGCGGATTCTAAGGTCGAGAATTGACATTTCGGAATCGAGTCAGTGCATTGGATTACTGGTCCCAAGTCGCTAGAACTACTTATTCCAATATTCACCTCAATCGCACACCTGGATCCAACGTTAAGCCCTCTCAAAGCTCACACTATAACTCTTCACAGAACGAATAGGTTAGCCCCCTTGTGGTACTTGATTACCACAACAGAGTTAGCATCTTGTTATGTACTCCACTTTGAGAGGGTAAACGCTTGATTCAGTTGTTCAATCGAGCTGGAAATTGAGAGTCATAAGTCTCATTTGAACGAAAACTCAATGCGTCTGTTGCCTTTCAAGAGTTCAATTTTCGACCTTAGCACCCATCCCGTCAATATTCGAGTGGTTCATGCCCATACCCTTGTTTTGGCCTTCTCCTCATTTTGAGCGGAATTAGTAGAAGGTACGACTTTGGCAGCATTATCTCGAGCTTCAAAAGTCATCACACAGGCGGCAACGATGAGGAAACCTAAGGTATTAAGGGCTTTTAATTAAACGGTGCATTCGTTGGCATGGCTTAAAGAAATGTTACCCCCAACGCCCATGACAACGGGTCCGGCAAAACTGAGATTGTTCAGCTTGAAACGGTCTTGACGGGTGAGGCCGGGTGAGAAAGCCAAAGGACGTTGATCATTTAATTTGGAGCGTTACCCTGGTCGTTTTCTGCTTGATGGACCAGTTGTGGCTGGGCCAGTTGTAGCATTAGGAACACCACTGGGTGGAAGCGAAGCCAATGTGGTCGTTGGAGGACCAGGTGAAGCAATAACACTTGAGACGCTCATTGACTTGTTGAGGGTCTTTTGTTGGAGATTTCGTTGGTCATCTAGAAAACCTGTTGCCAGAGAATCATGAGAACCTGATGGGCAAATCAATCTCAAAATAGGCTCTGTGGTAGGTATGCTTACCAAGTATTGCCATTGTTATCCCGATGGCAATGAGTAAGACGCCGAGAGTGATGGCGCGAAACGCATGCCAGAGGCAACCCGAGGTCACTCGACCTTGACTGCCAAAACTCGCACAACAGTTCAGATTTCGAGCTTTAGTTTGGAACAAAGTTCGACGTTGCTGCAGGGTTGGGCTCAGACCATCTATCACAACCTTGGGCACTTGGTGACCACCGGATTCTTGCGTGGAGAACCGAACAATCCCTCCTCCTCCTCGACTGGTCCCAGTTCCATTGGTCCGGGAGGTGCTGGAATCCTGAGGGTGAGCGCGATCCCCTTTGAATAGCCGATTTCGAGACTTTTCTCGAGCTACTGATACGAAATGTTGGAATCGTTGTGCTAAAGTTGAACTGGACCCCCTTCGTCCTAGACTAGAGGCCGTGGGGGAGAATGTAGATGAGCTTGTCCTCGGACCTCCACCTTTGGTAAAGACACCTTGGACCGTGTGTGTGGAGGATGGGGAGAGAGTGGAGGAATCTGCTTTGGACTGTTCTTCCTCTTCCCTCATGGCCTCTTCGTATTTGATATCTGAGTTGTTTTCGATCATGACACGAATAATGGGGTCCTGGAATATCCCAAAGGGAGGAAATATTATCAGTACCAAGCGGCTCTTCTGTACTCGATCGTGAGCTCAAGTTATGGGGGGAAATGGAAACCTCGTGGCATTTGTCTTGGCATTGCTTGGCCCCTCACACGTCATAAGTTAGAAGCAACCGTCAAAACCACAGCTCTAACAAAGAATAGAGAAATACCACCACACCATCATCGCCGCCATTGTACATTCATGATGAAGGTCCCTCCCACATTGTACCTTTATATTGTTCTTAATGATAGTAGTATGTGCTAGGTGAGGCCAGCTTTGGATGCCACGGCCGGTTTCTCTGGCAAAGTGTATGCAGAACCGAGGCGTTGATGCGTTTGTTGCTACCGGAGAATGACATAATCAATGCTTTTCTTACCTGGCTGAGGATAATCCTCTCCTTCGGTTGTTCCTCTTTTTTCGGGATGGCGTAGGGGTCCAACTTTTTCCTCTCTCCGCCGAATATCACAGAATAATCATTTTGAGCGTAAGGAAACTCGCCTAAGGTGGGAGAATTGCCTTTTGATTTCCTCCTGGCGGCTTGTTTCTTCTTCTGAGCGGCTAGTCCTTTATTACGACCGAGGAAGCGAGTTTGGGCAATCATTATGAATAGATGCTCTTCCGATGAGGCCAAATTGGAATAGTTCCTCCTATGGTTCTTGTATTCTTCCGACGCTGCTCCATGTCCTGGGTTTGTTGTTGATGTAGCAGTCGAGCATCGACGAGGAGAAGACGAACAAGAAGAAGTAGGTGATGATGAAGCAGAGGAAGAAGAACAAGAAGACGACGACGACGACACGTTGATGATTTCGCTTGTTGTGGGCTCGAAGTGATTCCATCAGGCTTCTTCATCACCAGAAGATGTGGAACAAAGGCCAGGATAATGGACACGAATAGGGTGTCTGCGCCATGAACGGGATCTTTTATCATAATCAAAGGAATTTCACTTCAACCCAAAGGAAGGCGAGCGCAGAAAATTGGGATGAAAAAAACGCTATGTTCCAAACTGTCGTGGGACCCTGGATTGAAAAGAACGACCATTATCTAGCAACAGGAGAATGGGATACCTTAAAGGGGATAATTCAGATCTTGTGTTCAAAATGCACCGGGCCTACCAATGAATGAAGGTATTTTTGGACCAGTTCGGCTCTCGTTGGATAATGCTCGAGCCAATGTTTTCGGGTTTTCCCAGATGTTCCATTAATGTTAGACATGTCCTGTCAGATGGTTTAACCCACTTACCTATACAACTATGGGCTGGTTTTCCTCAAACCCATGTTTCATCGACGATGAAGACGATTACAAGGAAATATCTGTGGGGGTACATGTAGCGCAATATCACTGTTGCTAGCCCAACGAACTTTCCCTCACTGATAATGTTCCATCAACACCAGAACAACCCTAAACAAGACTGACTACATGTAAGTCATGGTTTGAGACGATGTTTCACGGCGCGGAAGTTAAGTTTCCGTGAGCACAACTACCCAACATTTTGGAGTTGTTCCTTCGTTTTGCTTAGATTTGAGTGTTTTCTGACCCAAGTAAGTGCATGGAACTTGGATTGGAAATGAGGGAGGG
>NC_081447.1:5962335-5984425 GCF_007210705.1 Tigriopus californicus | reverse complement strand
CCAGACTGCTTTCTAGTGCACACATACGTACAGTAGCTGCCTGGGCGATCAGTAGCGTCTTTCCCGTTTTGGGCTTTTCCAAGGATGAACCAGAGGAACAGAAGCCCTCTCCCGTGTTCGTCTTCTCTCTATTTCTTTCTTTCCCTCTCTTTCTCTCTCTCTCTCTCTCTCTCTCTTTCTAGATCGGGGGGGGACGAGACGTGCTGAGTGAGGGTTCAGGGTTCTGGAGGGAGTAACGAAGCACCACAGGGATGCCCAGTGCTCGTCCTTGTCCTCGGCCCATAGGACTTACGATACCCCCTGAACCACTATCACCTCAAGTACTACAACAGTATATGGGATATGTGGACTATACTGTACGTATATGGTCCCTGACTTGAGTCGAGGCCAAAGAAGAAAAAAAGAAGAAAATTTCTTCTGGAAAGTGACGGGGAAGTGAGTCTTGAAAGGGATTTGCTTTGAAAGCACACCATTTGTTCCAAAGAGAAGGGAGGCAAGAACAAGAGTAATCGACTTCGCCTCTGATCAAGGCATATTCCTCGAACCCAACGAATATCTGAGCAGACATTATTAACCTGGCATTATGGGGGCCTTCACTGAATATGCTCGAGAATTACGAGTACACAAGGACAAACTTGGTTGGCCCCCATTTGTCCCAGATGCTAGACGAAGCTAGACGGCTCGTACAAATAAGTGGTAGTATTTCTTGGTTTTACGTTTGCGGGTTCCCGAGGATTGTTTTCTTTCAGCTCAATCTAGTTGGACTGAGGTGGAAATGGGAAAACTTCTTTAGTGGAACCGTTGGCAAAAAAAAAGTCCAGACTGGACTGCTGCTGAGCGAAGATGCTTCCAAAGACATCCAACTGCATGAAAGCAGGCAAGGACATATAAAGACTTAAATAAAATTCCCGCGGCTTCGTCATTAGATAGTAACGAACACATTTGAGAATATGTTTTACTCCATTTCAGTCGTTACCCTAAGTCATGAATCCGTTAACCACTTCATTTCTTTACCCCAAGGTTGATGGGGGGCATTATAGGGCGATAACTTTGTTTTTGGTCCAAAACAGCACTAAAACCTCAATCAATGCTTCATTCAAAATATATTTGGCTCCCTAGGCCAATTGAAATATGTGAATACTTGGATTGCAAATGTTCTTTCTGGTTAGCCTGCCGTGATAACAAGCAATAATGTAGACATATTGATGCGGCTTAACCAAATCAGTCGAACTTATCAATGTCTTGCAAACTTTTGCCAGACAATAATCAAGTGTCCTCGTAATGAAGAATTTGACTCCCATTACATTGACGGGCGTGGGAAACTCCTGACATGTTTCTTTCTATTGATCTCATTTTGTCGCCTCCAAGTAACGTTATCCATGGCTAGGAATAGCAAAAATGTGCATTAAATTGCAGAAAAAAGTTTTCTAATCTATGCTTTCCTCTTTCTGCGTAGATAATTGATCCTTTCCTTTCATCTCTAAAAACAAAAGGGGAAGAAAAATAAAATCTTACCATGCATGTTACATTGTTTCAGGACCTTACCACAAATATATTCTCAAAATGTTTCTCTATCTTGTTGGCTAACAAGAGGTGATAGCAATCCGGAAGTGAGCATTGACACAATGAAGCAGAGGCCTAGAATGATGTGGTAGGCCACACGTTTGTGCTTTTGGTAAGATCTTGTGAGCAAAGTGGGGCGCATTGAATTCCCAAGAGGCTACGTTATAGCATTCTAACACAAATACAAATCCTGGCTGTCACATCAAACCCAAATAGTAACCAATTCTATGGCTTATATGGTGTGCACTGGGACTAGAATGTACGATTTACTTGGAAAATGATGGGGTTTTGGGGTGTTTTATTGTAGAATCAAACCTCACCAACTACTTCTTGAGAAGCATCTGTTAATGACTATGTACCTCAACAATTGTAGGTACAGGAGGAGTTGTGGCGAATTGGTTTCCAAGCATGAGAGAGGTCTCAAGTTCGATTCCCCTCACCGACCTTCTCAAAGAAATTTTCAGACCCTAAATCCACAACTTAGATATATGACCTTTTATGATATTGGACATGACACCCTCTATTGGAAAATTGGATATCTGGCTTCTGTGGCCGGGGTGAAGCTCACCCCTCGGACTCTGGCACCAATCTTCTCGAATGGCGGCAAGGAGACTCTTAATTGGGACCTGAAGATGGCCGTTCCAATTGTCCATATACACTATACCGCTACGTATCTTATTTAATGAACCTGCCCGAAAATATGATATAGCCATTTATCAATCAAGAAGGACCCCCTATTACTAGGCCCCGGATCCGTAACTTAAGGAAAATAAGATGTCTTTTTGTCTCGTCAGAATTGCCCATCCCTAGTGCTGTATGTACGTTCGGAGAAGTGAACAAGTCATTCACTTGAGGTTTGATCGTGCTCAGCTACGTTTGTTTGAATGGACAAACTAATCGTGATTTACAGTCCATTGCCACCACAACAATTAACCCCTTTTGCATGATACATAATTAATTGGTCAGAGAATGTCTCCCACCTGTTGTAGTCTTCGATTGGTTTCAGGCAGACTTGCTAAACAGCAAATAAAGAATTAAGAACCGCGCTCAAGGCCAAGATCATAATCTGATAACCAATAGCCAAAATGGTTGTAACCCACACATGAGCCTTGAAAGAACAAAACAAACCATCTCAGCTTCTTGGCTAAAACCAGTTCAATTAGCTCTTGATCCAGTCCAAGGCTTTTTATGAGGAGGGACTGCGAGAGGCAAATTGGTAAAAAACCACCATCGACTCGCCGACAAACTCAAACCTCCTAATAACATTCAATTCACGCGTGTGTGTTTGATTCCTAATGGTGGTTAGAGGTAAAAAGCTGGGCATGGAAATTTGCCACCGCAAAAGAAACTCGCAATCTGACGACGTTGATACTTCAGAGGAGGATTGGAGGAGATATGATGATGTTCGTCTGGTTGAACGAAGGGGAGTGAATGCGTTTGGTGTGTTTCGTTGGTGGCTGAAGTGGTGCTTGCACCCACAAGATTGACCGTGATCGCCACCAAACCACTAGAGACTACCGTCCGCCGTACAAGTGACTTCATAGAAGTGGCGTCCTTGAAAATCGATTTTTACCTTGTTCGTTCATGTGGAAAGAGTTGCAATGATTGGATGGTGGGCATTGGTTTTCTGAGAATGAACCATTCTTTCTTTTATTATTGTGAGTGCAGCCTCCTTCTCAGAATGGAAACTCAACCCAGGTTTATGGTACCAAATTGATATCTTGAGGCGTTCTGGTATCATTCGATACCAGTCGGATTTGATAGAGTTGCGTTGGAGTAATCTATCGGTAGCAAATTCGTTGCATTAATGCTCAGTGATTAAAAAAAGAGTTATGGAAACAATTGGATCAAAATCTGATTTGGGCGATATGATAAATTGTAAAGATCCTTGATCGTTCTCTCTCATGGTGCTTGTTAGTATGCAGAATAACGATCGTGTTGATTGAAAGCAATTCGGTAATTAACTAAAATGTTATGTAAGATCATTAACCCTACTAAATTATTGACATTACTCAGAGTGCCCAACTTTGTCATGGCATTCACCCTTCTGTAGTATTCTCCTCTTTTACGTTACGACAAATATGAATGGGTTAACATAAAACTAATTTACTCTAACATACCTTTGAACAAAGGACGAAAAAAACGCCGATTTCCGATTTTTCTGTATGGTACTGTTATATGATTCATTTGATTCAATTCCAAAAAATCGATTGACTCGCCAACTCCACCAACAAATCTGATACACTTTGACCATATGATGGCACATAAGTGAAGTTAATGAAACGTTCCATTAGCTCGTCGAAGACCCTGCCTCCAAATCATTCCGTATCATAATACAGATCGGAACAGAGCTTAGCATTCATCTGACCAAAAAAGAAAATGGCGCATTGCACCGAAGAAAAACAACGCTGTTTGGACTTATCTTACTAAACCTGAAGGACAATTTCAAAAAAACATAATGCTCTGCAGTCTACACTCTACGAACAATGGGCCACTGTCTAGACTGTTGCTCGATTTACAAAAACTGATATGCCGATTCTTTGTGAGTTCAATGGTTGGAAATTTAAGGTCGCCTTTTAAGATCATATTTATTTCAACCTAGAATCTAAGACAATAGTTAACAGATCTACAATGTTTGGACATTGGTTGACATATCTTGTAATGCAATTCGTCAAAAATACATGTGGTTGGATCATCCCATTCTGCAATTTTGGGTTTTGTCGGGATTGAAAGCCGATTGATTATCCACTGCATTGCATTGGATGGATGGGAGACCTGGAATCGAACTCATGAACCTGAGCAGAGCTCAGTAGAGCGCTAATCAAGCGAGCTACAAGATTGCATGCATAATTTTGTACAATTGTACAAAAAGTGGTCAGAGTGCTATTGTGGAAAAGCGATGCATTTAATGTCCAATTGATAACGCATTTAAGCCACAATTTTGTCGGATCGTAATATGATCACGTTTACAAATGGATAATTAGAAGGAAGGAAGACTGCAAGTGAATACAAACAAACCACGAAATCTCCAAGGTCATTGTACTAAAATGACTGATAAACGAAAAGAGCAGATTTTACTGTAACCTTGATGAAATCGAAACATAGCTATCCAAAAAAGACTAAGATCCAAAATGAGCATTAAAAATCATAAACATATAAACCGACGCTGTTGCCCGCCGTAACACTGAGCTCATTAAATCAGCCACATCATTCAAACAATCACCTTCAATTCTTTGAATCAAAAGTAGCCTCACCCCTCAAATCCAGCCAATCATTCGAATCCAGCGTGGTCCAAGTACTCGTTTATGCTGAACGTAAGCAAGTACGCATTGAATTCCGTCAGCGTGTGTGTGTGTGTACTACTTATATGTGTGCTTGTTTTCTTTGACGCATTTTCTCGCCGGTTCGATGAACGACGAGAGGCTTGACGCAAGTTTTGATTTGGTTCTCCCGTGTTTGCTGCCGGCTGTGAGCGGTAAATAACCACCCTCAACCAACTATCCATCCATCCATGCTACCACCACTACCACTATTACTCCTTACTACCACAATTGGGACGAGAAACACACACCTCAAGTTGAGAGGTGGAAGTTGGCATTGCTCAGTTGAAGTGGTCAGTTGAACTTGAAACGACGATGTATCGTCTTTGATCGAACAGAAACGAACTTCAAACTTCTATTCTGCAACGGGAGAAATGTCAGAGCATCAATCGGTGACACTCGACTTCTGACGGACTTTTGGCAGCATAACAGTTCAGGGTGAAATAATCAACCATCTATCTATCTATCTATCTATCTATAAGAGTGAGCCCGTTATCGCCAATCGTTTTTGGCCGAACAAAAGCGAGCATCCATCATCAGGGAAACCATGAAATCGGTGAGTGAACTTTGAACCTATCAGTCAGTCTCTTTTTTGCTCGAGATCGAATCCTAAAGAAGTCAGTTTAACTAAACAAGTGTTGAACGAGGAGTAAGTACATCTCTTGTTTTTACCACCAATGATCACTATTCATTGTCAGGGTCGTTTAATATGGGAAAAGAAATCGTTTATGATCATGTACACGCGAAAAAACGTCTTGTTGATTTGACCTCGAAGTAACGCTAGGATCTTGAGAGAAAAAAGAGCCATAATTGACTCTGAGGGCCAATCCGTCTGAAATGCACTCGCTCACACGCTCAGTCACTCAGTCACTTGAAGAGTGTTTCTCCTTGAAAATCCTCTTCAAAATTCTTTCTTGCCGATGAAGTATTTGCTCAGATGAAGCATGTTCCGCATTTATGTTCGCACTACTCGTACCTGCTCTACCTCGTGAGAGGGGATTTCATCATCATGTTCTTTCCATGAGGAGGCCTCTCTTTACCCATTCATTCGCATATTGCCCAAAGTGAAAGATGTTAACTCGCAAGATGAGACGAGGGAGGAGATGCATGGCATGCATGCTTACTTGCTAAGTAGATGTTGGTTCTCTATGATTGAATTGCCTTGTCATTCATGAATCAAGATGACGCTCCGGAACTTTTAGCCTCAACGACGACGAGATTAACGTCCAACAAAGAGATATATCCTGGCCTTCAGCAATCACCACACCATCGCATCTTAGAACCCACCACAGATGGCATGAGACCACGTGAATAATTTGGTTTGACCAGAGCTCGTCATCATCCACATCGTCGGTGGCGGAATCAAGTCGTGAACACGCCCTTGACTTAAGGGGATTGGCAATAGGAGCCTTGAGAGAACATGATGGTCGATGGATGATGGACAGTGCCTGTACCAACCAACGTGCTGGTTAATGATAACCAGACAACCAAGCCTTAGAAATTCGGGATGCTGGCTCGCACCCAAAATCACCGGGAATGACCTCGCGAAAATGGAAGCCTCGGGCAGTTTCAGGCCTTAGTTGGGCAGATGGGAACCATGTACAACGGGCAAGATTTGATTCGAGAATTTAACTGCGATGGGGATTTTGAGAGACCTGATCAATTGTTGATTGATCGCACTTGACGTGGTTATTATCTCCCAGTGAGGGTCAAGTTGCATTCGCAGGAAAAAAGCATGACTCAAAGTTTTATTCCATAAAAACTCTTCGAGTTTGTGTCCCAAAAGTATTGTTAACTTTAGAAATCGGTTTCATACACTGAATTGCTGTCAAACATCGACAACAGGTTTGGTTAAAACCAATTCAGAGGTTGAAATTGTTAATATTGGCAAGTCATTACCTTTTACAATGTCTCTTTCTTTAGGCTTCTATAAGTTACAATTTAGGGCTCAAGCATGATGAATCGAGGAGAAGGCTATTCAAAACATGATCATCATCCATTCTTGGATTTGCCACAAGCCTATACGTACAGTATATGACATATATTTCGATTTGGAGAATATGTACACGTTTGATACTGTCTGCTTGAGACAGGGATTATTTGAGCAATTGTCGTCTTCCCTCCCCGTTATACCTATCTACGCGTATGTCGGCTCTTGGTCCTCCCCGTTGTTTTCTCATCTTGGTGCTTCGCGTTATTTTGCTTTCCTTCTCTTCTCTTTCTAGTTTGGCTTGTGTGTGTTCTCATGCCTGATTAGCATTTGCCTTGTTGTTTTCGTGGTCGTGGTCGTGGAGGTGGAAGCTTTTCCCCATGCCCAACGAGGCGAGTGGTACCAAACCTACTCCCAGGATCACCAACCTCATTTCTCACCGGTCAATCCGGGATTTCCTCTCCTCAACACAAAGAGCAAGACCCGCGAATGGCATACCAATTATGCGTCCAGCGGCAACTCTGTGCTCACCAAGAGACAAAGTGCAGTGAGCTTAAACCCATTGGAAATGGTCTCGAATAAACTCCGAGAATTGGGCCAACAAGTCGTGAAGGGATTCTCCAAGCTCACCAGATTCGACACGCGTGACCAGGACTCATTTTCTCGGGATTTTCTTCAACCCAGCATAGATAGTGACTCGGATGACTATTTGTTCGTGCCAGCAGCCTCTGTAAGATCATTAAGAGTCAACCAATACCATTAATCACTCGGGGGCCATTGGAGGGAACCACATGAACGCACGCACACACACACATATACACACGCACACATACACACACTCCCTCTTTCAGTTTTCCCACCCACCCACGCCCACACATGGTTTGTTGGGGAGCAGTGCTCTGATCTGTGTACATACAGTACTTAGTGTTGTATGGACTATGTACATGTATTACACTTGTAATATTCGTATGATTCTTTCTCCTTCCGGCTGTCGACGGTTCCAATGCGCTTACTTGGTGGGTCTGTCTCAGGTTCCATGGAAGATCTTTGGGTGGATGCAAAATTTGAGCTATCTGTTTCTCTCAGTACATGGCCCATGCACAACTTCTTCGTGCATTTATCGTTTCACTCCGTTGGAGTTCGTTCTTGTCGACATGAATACATACTACGTACGACTTACTCATTCACATACAAACTTGGAAAAGGGAACCATAAAACGATCTAAAGATTGCACACATATCACACACGCACAATCGCACACACCAAATCGCATGAAAAGGATACCGCAACAAGATGTCATGAACACCGTGTAAAAATAAAAAAAAGAAAAGATAGGGTTTACAGTTTCTTTCGCACGATTTCTTCTCAATCGGGTCGCCATGAATCATATTCACACACACAAAAAAAACACAACCCAGGGCATGACCATATACGGGTACAACTCGTTTAGAAACACAGCCATATTAGAGTCTTCCATTTCAGGACTATTCCCATGGATCTCAGACGTATTCATCTTCGGGAAGCGTTTCGCCAGGAAGCTATTTCAATGATGGGGACGCGAGGTCCTCTGTCCATAATGAAATCCCTCCATCCTCGTATCATTACTACACGCCAAATAGCGCTAGTAGTTCAGACTCGGGTTCGTTCTCATTACCCTCCGATGAGCGAGTCCAACTGACATCCGCCTCGACCTCGGATCATTATTCCAGTTCCCCTTCTGAAGCGTTTTTCGTGGATCATCCCACGCGTCACGTGGTCTCCCATCAGCCTCAGAGTTCGGGTGGCAAGCCTTCGTTCTTCGAGTATGTGGCTAATGACCTCAAGAAAGCGGGAGACTGGATGATGGGCATGCTTGGCATGGAAACCTATCCGGACGGGGCCCATGATGGCCATAAAGACCGTTTGATTATTGATCAGAACATGGCCAACGGACAGCACCCTTATCTCACGGATTTCCCCGAATCCCCTTTCGCCGATTTGCTTTACGAGGAGTACCTAGCCTCGAGCGGGGCTTCAACCCAGGCTCCTTTTTATCCTAATGCAGAGTTCTCACATTCCCAAGGGCAAGGAGAGTACATAGCGGAGCCGGCTACCGCCGCCACTACATCGGCCACAAAGCCACCCGTTCCCATTAAGCTCTTGATTTCCGCACAAGTAGCCCGGGAACATGCCGATGAAGTGAGGACATTACCAATCGAAGTGGTGGCAGGCTCAGACACGACTCGATTAGTATTGGAATTACCCGCTTCACACACAAAGGACCTTCATTCCCCAACACTAATAAAGACAACTGGAGGAAGCGATGGAGCAAGCATTGGAGTGGAAGCCTTGACGGCTAATGGAAACGAATACAAGACGACGATTGAAGCAAAGAAGGCAAATGGGCTGCAAAGCAAGGTAAGATGAAGATGGAGGGAGCAGAAGGAAGAGGAGGAGGAGTAGGAGGGGGAAAATGTGCAAAACCAGCATCACACCCTGTGACCATCTGTCAACTCGCCCATCCTTTGTAATGGGATCTTGAAATCAAGGATCTGTTGGCATCAAACACAATTTGATCTCGAGTGCCAACAATCAAGGTCCTTGTCAAATGGGGACGAGGAGACGAGGGGAGGAGGGTTGAACATAAAGGACGTCATTTTCAGATCACCTTGGCATTAAGAAATCGAAATTACCCCCAAATGTACCAAATAGAGCGAATTCATCCTTCACTATGAATTTTACCTCCAATTTGAGACACTTCTGCCAGAGTGAATTTTTACTTCTAGTTTCGCTCATTCAAAAATAAAACGATTCATACCAAAATGAATCGTCATACTTGTGGTTCTTTTTGACTAAAGTGCGTGGAATATTTTTTGTTATTTTTATGTAGCTATTTATGATCTTTTTTTCAGGTGGACAGCTACTACGATGACATCGTCTTGGTATCGACCGAGGAGCATGATAACAATATCGGAGACGAGAATGCCATCATCCAAAGAGAAGACAAAACATTCATGCGAGTGTACGACAAAACATTGGGTCGTTCCATCCTTCGTGAAATGAACAACATTTACCGCCCAGTTGCCAGCAGACCGTCCTTGACCAAAGACTTCTTCTATCAGGCATCTGACCAAACCACTCAGGAATCCGAAACGCAAACCTCCGGCGGACCCAATCCTAATCCTCCGATTTTCGAGTCCGAGATTGACGAGAATCAAAATAACGTGGCTTTGACGTCCCAAGATGCAGACTCAGTGGATTTGGGCCAAATTGCCACTTCGCAAGCCATTATCGAGAGCGACAAGAGCGATGACACAGCTCTTTATATTGTCCAAGCACCAGGTGACATCGACTACGAGTTCTTATTGCCCGAGCTGAGGGACAACGAAGACGATTACAACCATTCCAAAGACAGCGACATCGAATCGAACGCGGAACCTGAAGATCTCGAACCTGAGGCTACTACGTTGAGCGCAGTTGTCAATAAGGACGTTCCAACATCTGATGGTGCTCTTATTATCTATCCCACGTCCGACGACGACACGTATCCCTTCCTCACCCAAGGGGCCACCACGACCTCGGAATCCACCTCTACCGTGATTACCAGCTCGGTTTCCAGCACAGCGCAAATTGGCTTGAGCAAAGGTGCGACCAAACTAAGCGATTGGACCCGAAAACTTGAGGCGGCTCTGTCGTCCTCGTCGTCGTCCCAAGATGATCCCACTTCAATCCCCCAACTTGAGACCGAGGATTTGGGGCCGAAAGCCGATTTCGCATTGTCAGCAGGGCAGAGTTCATCCATCAATCAGACTACCACGACAGACGAGGGATTAGTCCCAGTGTCATCCTCGTCGGTTTTGGCGCCCAAAACTCCCACCGAGACATTGACTGCCGGCGCATTGCTGGCAGGTGAGGATCATTTGTTGGATCAATCGAAGGAGAAAAAAAGTGCCAAAGAAGGTGCTGTCAAGAAGGAGAATACGCTCAATGGACTGTTTATCGAGGATGATTGGGATAACTCGAACATTTGGCAAGGTGAGACGTCTCAAGAGGCTGACCAACTCCGTGAGTTGCTCGTGACCCGCAAGAAGTTGCTACACAAGCTCAAAGAAAAACGCAAGGACAAGAAACAGATCTTGCTCGCTAAGCTCAAGAAGGATTGAGAGAGGAATTAGTGTCCTCAATTCAACGAACTGCCTCGTCTTTGTGTCTTGTCAGTGTGGGAACTGACCAACATCTCAACTAATTTCACGTTGAAACGACCATCATACGTCAACCATCACCCATATCTTCCAGAATAACTACAATATCAAAATGATGCCACACGACTCGGTTCAAGTTTTGTTCTGTCGTTGCTGTTGGCTTTTTTATATCTCAGTGAAACAAACAAATATAGTATTGTTAGTAGTAGATACGGTAGCAGTAGTAGTTTTTTTTTTATGATTACCTAAACCAAACATGGTAGAACGGCCGCGCAAGACAAAAAAACATGACGGTTAGGTTGGATGAGAAGTGACGTAAAAGGAAGAGGATAGAACGAAAGAGAAGAGCGAGAAGTACCATCTTACGTGCTAGACACGACACAATCGGGTTCTGAAATTTCTTTTTAGAATGAATGGTGATGTCTTTGAGGGACTTTATCTACAAGTCAGATCGCGTCTTGTTGGAAAAATTCGGACTCCGCGGGTTCGTGAGTGGTTTGTCAGAGGGCTGAATTTTGATGCCCTTGTAGCTTCGAACGGGTTGAGCTTTGTGGACGGCTTCATGGCGGAGGCGGCGCACTTCTTCCTCATGCTCTAACCGACGTCGTTCTTCCAGCTACGTGATTAGGGTATAGAGTATTTAATTAAAACCAAAGAGAAGCTTAAATACACTTTTTCTGTCTCATACCTGTCGCTTCATGGATTCCAGATCGGCCTCCTTGCGTTTCTTTTCCAGTTCGAAGACCTCCCTCTCGCGGGCTCGCCGGTCTGAATGAAGTTCGAAATTGGATATCTCCGTCATCGGCTTGTCATGGTGCTCGGGTCTGAAGGGTTCTTGATACAACACCTTGGCGGGACGAGCCTTGAATAAGGCGGCTTCTTGCTGTTTGCGAAGCTCCTCTTCTACGCCCTTCTGCCACTTCTGAATTCTATTCTCGACACGTTTTTCTATCTGAAAATGTTCAGCACATAAAACAACATAAAAGCAGCAACAACATTGATGATGGTTGAACGATGCTTGAAAATGAAACCCAGATGGGCGGAAGCGAGTTCGTTGGAATGGATGCTTTGAAGTGCATTACTTGGGATTTCCCTGTCCCCTTTTCGTTATCTACGTGTCTATGAAAGCCTTTGCTTTTACGTCCATAGATTTCGCCTTAATCCACCCAATTTGCCCCTTAATCCCTCTTTGCAGCGTTCACTCTTCCGTTTCATTCACCTCCTAACTCGTTCCTGAATCCCGTTCAGAATCGAGGTTGGGGGAGCCTTATATGTCACTGATCGAGGACTTGCCAGTGTTCTTGAAATAACCAACTATGGGCTTACCTCGTGATGGAAAGGCTTGGCCTCCGTCGGTAGTATCACCTCTTTGATAGGGAGACCAACTGGTTTGTTCAGATTCGGCATTGGATTGGCCTTAAATTCGCGCTCTTTTTTCTCTTGCTCCAGAATTTTATCAATCTTTTCACGCTTCTTCGTGAGTGTTTGTTGGTCTCGATCTTCAAATGAGAACGGCTGGGCTGCCGTGGCTTTCTTATTCGCACATGGAAGTCTCACAGGAACCCCAAAATGTGGCATGGGCTTGGCCCGAACCACCCGATCCGTGATCACTTCTCCTCCTTGGGAGAGGCGATTGGGATCAGGCTCAGCAGATTGTGCCCGTTTTCGGACTGGTCTCGAATCAAAGCTGAATGGTTTCTGTTTAGTTAAACCACTCACGTCAGTCTATGGAAAAGTAATTCGTTGTGTAAAACGAAAAGCCACATTTCCATGGAGACTATGGACTACTTGATAAGTATTAGGAAATAAAAAAAACAAGAAACTCACCATTGCCTCATTGCTGGGATAGGACCGCAATGACTTGGTGAAGTAGTTGGTTTTCTGAAATTCGGTCTCAAGGTCAAGGTTCTGGCCGGATTTTGCCTTGCTCATGTTAAAAAATACCTGGGATTCCTGTTTGATCTGGTCGTATTTATCCTTCACACGCGCCAGATCGCGATCCACAAATGAAAACGGGTGCGGCTTGGTGTTTCGAAGCGAATCCGAACTGCCTCCCCCCAATGTGGTGTGTGACATTTTAGCTTGCGGCTGAGCCGCGTCATCTTCGAGAGACGTTTCCCGCCTTCGCTTCGTGGGTGTGGGCTCACAAGAGTTCGCACGACGAGAACGCCCCCCAAAGGTGAACGGCTGTGGTCGGGTCACTTGAGCCTAAGAAAGGAACACGGTATTGGTGAAACTCTTGAATGATGAAAAACATACCCAAGACACGTACTTTAACCTTGGAACGACCACGGGAGTCCTCGTGATGCTGATCGTAGCTTCTCAACATTTTGGAGAAGTCCACTTGGCCCACTTTAGCTCGCATGGGTTCCCGCATCTTGCTGGCCTCCGTCGGCAACTGGGAATGTTGAGGTTGGACCTGCTGTTTGTTCCGATGATCAGTGGCGAATCGAAAAGGTTCAGGGCGGGTGACGCGTAGAGAATAGGAAGAAGATGAAGACGAGGTGGAAGTAGTGGCAGATTTTGAGGATTGTGATTTCGACGCTTCGTTCACCTTGGCCTTGTTGGCCAAAGTGGAGGTCGTCGCAGCTAATGGCAGTCCATTGGTATTGGCATTGGAGCCCGAGTTCGGACCTGTCATGGCCTTGGCCTGCTTGTTGCGTTTGCCTAGCTCACGGGCGTGCCGAAGGACCTCCGGGGTGACGGCATTGACGACCTTGCGCCAACGTTGATAAGCGGGTGAGGGCGCTTTCTTAATGGCTGCGGACTTGGCTGAATCCAAAGACGTTAAAGCAACGTTTGGTGTGCCGGATCGTCTCGCAGGAGGAGCCTTCATTTTGGGCGAAAACACGGCCGCTTCCTCTGAAATACACAAAGCATCCGTTCGGTGTCCATAATCACTTGCTTATGGATCAAAGATGCACCCAAAGTTCTTGAAGTGCGAAATAACGTCTAACCTACCCAAAGTTTTGGTCACGGCCTCTTTAATGCTCTTACGACGAGGCGATTCATACTTCCGCATGGCTTCCACCAATGGATTGGTGCGCGTCACGGCCGAAACACCACCTGCAGGCTCCTCGGCCTCTAAACCAGTGGGACTCACATTTTCCACGGTTTCAGCCGATGGTTTCGAGTCGGTAGGCGTGGGCAAATCCATAGCCTGAGAATCAGACCCTGAGAGAGGTTCTTCGTCGGCGTCATCGGAAAAGTTTGCGGGGATGACGGGTTGATTATTTTCATGGTCAAAATCTAAAGGGGATATCATCGATTGTAGTATAACTAGGTCCGAATTAATTATGGCTGTGATGACGGAGCGGGAATATATATTCATTGGGTCAGCCAACATCATGTTGCAGCCCGTCGCTCAATTTAGTTGATAATAAAGCCACTCATGTTTTAGTTTAGTTACCCCATAGGAGCTTTGACTCGGCTTGGCAGGGAGCAACCCGCGGGTTGTATGATGGAAATCGGAGACTCTACTAATACACTACAACTGCTCGCCTGCAATCTCGGTGTGCATTTTCCCGATTGTAAATTGTCAGTGTAATCTTTATGTGGAGGTCTCTTACATGCTCCTTGTTTTACCTTTTCTTATCATTATGGCCACCAAGAGTTCAAAGGACGTCGATCAAGAACATGGTTTTAGGAGGTCTCGACTACATGTGCAGCTAAGGGTGCGTCTAATTATCGATTAACAATAAACACATTTTGCTCTTTCAATGCAAACCCATTCGGCTGGACCCAAACCTGATATAACCTTGATGATGAACACATCCAACATAAGTAACCTGATATTGCCGCACATCAACCAGACCAGTATGACGAAGACGTTACTCTCCATCATTAAGTTGCCGGTACAACTGTCTTTAAACCTAACCCAGCTCGTATCATATTAATGACAAGGGCAGGTGCAATCATTTCAGTTAAAATGGCCAAAATTGAAATCATACTAGAACCAAAATGTCACAAATATTTAAGAAACGTTTAATCCTGAAGCGCGAATGTAATCTGTTTTCTGGGGTATCTATGACTGACGGTTGAAGACAATAGCAACATCTGACATGTGGGGCACCATGTCCAATATATGACGATTGCAACTCCGAACAGACGTGGTTGGACTATAAATTATATGATCTGTGCAATAATTGGCGGAAAGAGCACTGAACATCAACTAAGCAGGGAATCTCTTGCGCCTATAGAATGTCAAAAGCAGTCAGTCATTTGGTAGCCAAATTGAGGATGCACCTCATTAATTTCTTTCGTGACCATTGAGCTTCCAAAATGGCCTTTTGGGTCAAATTCGGCTGCCACGAGGGCCACCTGGCCACGCATCGTAGCAGTGCAGTTCGGGGCAGCCAAAATATGATAATACATGACAACTATGACGGTAATAAAATGCACCCCAAAAAGATATTTTTTTTGAAAACTGACCAGAATATTTTTGATTGAATTGAACTGTTTCTACCACCTCTACAGTAATAACTAGAGACTCCGAAAAATCATGTAAATTGCCTAATTTTTGCTTTAAATATTCTGCCATTTGGGGATATTTTTAAATATTCAGGCGTTTTTTCCAATTTTTCGCCCTAACTTACAGTTTTGGTTGAAAATATCCCTACATTTGAACATACTCCTGTCAAAGTTCAGTTATAGTAGTAGTATTCAATGTCAAGGGTCAAGAGAAAAAATGTACCATAATCCTGGAAATACGTAATATTGCCAATAGGGGTTAAAAAGCCCTCAAAAAGTAATTAAGGAGTCGAACTGATTCACAGTATTTGCCGATGACCTTGGGAAGTCGTTGGAACCCTCGGGAGGAGGACATGACCAACATGTTTTCAGAAGTCGAGTCAATAATGCCTTGAGTATAGCTTGAGTAACAACCATACTGAGATTTAGTGATACAGTATGGTGTGTGTGTGTATGCTCGGTATTGATACTGAAGTGCAGAAAACATAACCCAAGTACTAAAGTTTTTTTTCAAGGCAATTGCCGCTTTTACTTCAGTGCGGCGTTTGATCGTTCTCGTAGATAAGGGTTCGTACAGTGAATAACGCCCTAAACCCTGGTCCATTGTTAAGCCAGTATAATCCACCCCTCTCCTGTCTCAGCCTCAGAAGCAACCAGTCCCGGACGAATTGGGGTTAACACCTCAACCTTGAGTAAGTCGTCCACAGCATAGCAACTTACTAAAATACTTCTCCGCCTCCTCCCGATCCGCGGGATGTCCGGCTTCCACGCCCCCGTCCTCGGCCACGGCGCCCAGTTCGCAAAAGTCGAAGAATTGGGGGGCGTTGTACTCGCAATCGAATCCCGTCGCCGTCTCCAACGGCCCGTCCTCCGGTCTTCTTTGAGCCATGCTTAATGAATCCTCAAAACGATGCCGAATTCTGAATACCGTCGACCGAATCCGATCGATTCACACACCAGGCTAGCTAACGAATATCAAGACCCAGATCAGGCGGCTGCCAATCACAGGATTTGAACAACTAACTGATGAAGGTCCGGTGGATGATGGGGTTGTCGTTGAGAATTCTGCTTCGAGATCTCGCCCACTGGATTGGAGAGTTCGAGTTGTTCTCAGCTGAGCGCAAGTTGAGCGCGGGGGGGTTTAAATCTGAGGCCGGGAAGGCTAGGCAGGCTAGCTAGGCTGGCTGGAGGAGAGCTGCAACGGACGAAATGAGTTCAGGGAGCCCATTGCAACGGCAAGTGCGTGGGTAGATCCAAGAATCGTTGGAAGGACCAGGGCTCAGATGACTAGATGGATAGAGATCGCAGCCATGGGATCGAATCACGTTCAAAGTCAAGGCCGGTCAAGGCGGCCCAAGAGTGTAACGAATGACAGCACCACTCGGCTCTAGATTCAGCTAAGAATTTTTATAATAATATCAAATAGATCAGTAGGGTATAAGCGAGAGGAACTCCCATGACAAGTTTCAGGTTGACGTGTCAGAGTCAACAGTCAAATTTAGCGCTGTCTTTGTCCTGGCACAAGTTATTTTTGTTGGAGAACTATAGAGGAAAAAAAAGTGCGATGCGAGCCATCTAGACGGACTCGTTTTTAGAGCAAATAGGTGACAGCTGAATGGCTGATGGCGTATAGTTTCTAATTGTAGAGGCGCTGCTTTCAATCAGATGTATTTGCGCACTCCATTGGTCACCGATTCAGCTGCAGTAGAAAACACAACAAACTTATCTTTTACCATTCGATGTTACTTCCTCTATGGGAGAACTGTCAATGGATAAATATTTTAACCTTATAGCAGAATGTTGTTGGCATCATCAAGTGGGCAAATTGAATTAGAGTGTAAATTCAGTATATGCCCAGTGTACAATTAGAGTTCGTTGTTTATCTTAAGTCACCTAAAAATCCTTGGTCTTAATAGTCCTATTCATTGAGCGGAGGTAGCGCCCTCTGCTTTATGCAGTGAAGGATAAACACATACAAACAAGAGAATGTACTCTAAGATGCCAACAAAGCCAGCCATTGCATTGTCCAAAATTTCCATTTCCAGTGTCATGTCCAGGTCAGGTTGGTTTTCCATCAGCAGTGTGTTTGGAGTGTAAAAGATGCCATTAGAGAAACATCAGGGAGGAAAATTAAGCCAGGACCACTAAAAGCTTTCATCCACTGGATGGATTTAAACCCATGCCCTCTGAGGAATCAGGACCCTGAATTGTCTTTGTCTCATTGCCAAACTAAATCTACTTTTTTTTATATAAAAAATCTTTAATGCGAGTTACAATCTCATTGGATTATTATTTGACAGAGTTTTTCAATATATTTTGGTATGTCCCATTTTGGGTTCGAGGTCTGCCGTTTGAGGTCCTCCGTTCGAGGCGATATAATCCACTATAGCAGGTGGGTGGGGGGAGACCTGGGTTCGAACCCATGAACCCAAGCAAAGCTTGGTCGCGCGTTAACCAACTGCGCTACAACCATCTGCCTTGATGGTTTTAGTTTACTACTATAGTCTACTGCTATAACTTGTAGTATAATCATGGGTATGCTAAATTGCTACTTGTTGATTTCATCCTTGAAAAGAGATACTATTATCTAAACTTTCAAAATGATGTAACCTAAGACACCCAAATACTTTATTTGGAGAAGCTCAGACTTGCATGCTTTCCAAAAGCCTTGAGTCTGGCCAATTCCTCCGAAATTGCGTAAAAACTATAGTGGAATTGGAATTGGAATTGAGTCCAGACTCACCCCAGCACTAAATCCTCTTCTATATCCTCAATCACTTGGGTAACCATGATAAGGTGCCCTTGAAACCCATGTTGATTGGAAGGAAGGAAGACCTTCACCGAATTCAAGAAATTCATCAAGCTTCAACTTCATGATCTTCTTGAACACCTCTACAATGCTCAAAGTCAGAGAAATTGGCCTATAATCATGGGGGATTTTTTAAGTCCCCTTTGTACCCCTGTAAAAATTGAAAGAACTTGAGTCAACTTGAAAAGGGATGGAAACTTGCCCTGTTCCAAGACATAGCACATCAAATGAGATAAAACTGGGGCAAGAACTTGTGAGCATCTGAAACTGAGATGTTACACCATCAGGACCAGGAGAACTCTAATGACTCTAGTACCTTAGGGTCTCTAAAGCATCCTGGTCTGTGACTAAAAGATAATTTAGGTGCTTAATTTGATTAGCCTTGTCTAAACTAAAGAACTGGCCTCAATAGTTGGGAGTATAGCAAATTCTGACAGAATTCAATTTTTCACTAGGGGATCCTTAGTCAAATTTGATTTGGTTTCCATTGCGTTTTATAAAATTTCTAGTAATGATGTATAATTAATGAATTTGAAAAGGTACTTTACGTGAGTAAATTATTCCGACATTAACCATCCATCTCATGAACATTTGCACCAAAATTCATGAAAACAGGTCAAGAAGGAGAAGTTAATTACACAAGCAAAAACTGAGTTCCAAGATTTGAAATAGAGTATCTTGAAAAATTGCAATGATAAAAGAGCTATTCAAGATTGATGATAAGCAGGTGGTTGGTAATAAATCTGCAATCTATTTTATGCCAATGTGTACTTTTTTTCAAAAAGATTTGAAAAAAACTAGATTGTACAACTTCGCATATTTTCCTGAAATTGACCATAATTCTTGAAATTTATCATTATTTTTCAGATAAATTGCTTGTTTTCTCTTTTGCTGAAATGGCATAATAAATTGCAGAAATGCAGAAAAATGTTAAATATTGATGTTAAAAATACAAAATTTGTAGAAGCAATATTTTTTCAAAAAATCTCTGATGCAAGTATTGCCCGGCCCTAGTGGTGAGACGGGTGAGACGAGAGGAGAGGAGACAACCGTATCCAAAATTCCAGTTATAGACCGTTGAAAGTGTAAATAGATGTCCCTAGCCACAACCTCCCGTAATTATTAATTTGATCCCCATCAATAGTATAAACTAGAGGGCCCTCTAGTACAAGCTACAAACCTAAGTTGGGACAAGCACCTACTTGGGAAAGTTAAGCACGGGACCACTTGCCCTGTCGGTGATTGCTTCAAGTCTGTACCAGCCAGAGATATAAGATGTTAGAGCTGACATGAAAGTAAGAAAGCAAGATGGCCAGCAAGATGTATGATGCGCAGAACTGTTGAGCTCGTAAAGATGTGCAAAAAGTGTTGCGTTCCACAAATAAATATACCTATAAGTCTAATCTATGCATTGATCAAAATGATTCCCGGTTCCGTTACAGCGATACATTTCTCAATAGACATAGATATCTGCACAGATCATATAACGACTAGATGTCGCATTGGCCCGACCTCAGTGCAGAGGAAAGTGGATTTTAAGTCAACAACTCTGTACACCAAAAAAGAGGAGGGTGACTGCCTGATCAGAAGAAACGACCTACAATCGCTGGGCCTTCAACGAACGCTATCAGTGACAAGCTCACTCTGAATCTGGCTACGCTGGCGGATGAAAAAGCATGAGTCACTGTACACCAAAATTTATCTACCAGCTGATGAAGGCAAGTGTTCGCATTTTTCCTCGCGCTATGCGAGGTCTAGTCATTATATGGTCTGTGGATATCTGTGCATGGGGTTACGGGACGGAGGACGAAGGACAGAATGTAATTCTCCCGAAATATCTCATGTTTATAGAGGGCGCATTGAATGCGTAAACATCATCTCTGCAAGCATGCCTTCAGCTGGCCGTGGCGAGCCCACTACACTAAACTTGCTCAAAACTCGACTCAAAAAATAAATATATTGGACAGCTTCTTGGAATTTTACATAGTGTGGCGTTTTTTGAAGAGAAAAACCTACAATTGTTTGGCCTTCGAAAGCCATTATGGCAGCCCAAGCGATGCCTCGCTTCACGCGACTCCCGCTTACCCTGTACCGCATCCAGCCCCGGTTGCCGGTCTCGTTGCGCGACTACGATTCCCAGTTGGCCAAGGGCCGGTCGTCGTTCGACCTGAAGCTGCACAACGGCCTGGTTCAACCGGTTCCACTCGACACCCCTTTCAAAGGCCCGAATGGCATGTCTCTTCGGCCGGCCGATGAAAAGATGCTCGGCATCTTGAAGAACTTCAAGGGGGAGCCGAAGGTATACCGCATGCACGACGGATTGCTCCTACCTGAGCCTCTCGTTGTGTACCACGAGCACACGGATCACTACTCCATGCAGACGCAAACGCCAATTTCGCTGGCGGATTTCAACGCCGCATTGACTGACTTTTTAAAATCGTTGCCGCCGCCCATGACTCGGGAACAATTTTTTGCGGCCATGGACGATGAGGACGATCAGGATAACTGACGAAAATCTTTGTGTTAGAAACGTGTCTGGTCAATTATTGATTGCCATCAGTTATGACAATTCTGAATCATGTTTAGTGGTTTCACCAAATAGATGCATCTTTATTAGGTTATCTAGAACTCTTTAAACAATATTTGTGAAGAGTTTATTTATACGCCCAACGCTAGACATTTATTGATTTGAATTCGCACATGGTTGGCATTAAAGCTTGGTGCTACCAATTTTTTATTTAGATTGCTATATTCTTGATCGTGATTCGTTTTATGATAAGTAAATGGTTGAGATGTATCATGTATATTAATTCTACTACCTTGTAAAGTGTAGAAGTGTTTGAGTTTTAAATGCCATCTCAGGGTCCAAATGGACGATGAAATGATAAAGTTTGTTGCAGAGTTTTAGGGCATGTTTGTCTTTACATACGTTTGAAAAAACAAAAAATAGAACATTTTTAGCTCTCCTTCACATGGATTGTGATAAATATGTTGATTTCCAGAAAAGAATTGTGCAAAAAACATCTTGAACACAAATTTTAACTCCCACCAACAGGCTGAACAACAGCGCCGCCAAAGACGGAGAGAATCGTATTGAGATGGCCAACTTCCGCACCATTATTTACTCTTTGTAAAATTCCCGGATGCCATGCCTATATGCAGGGCATTAATCGTTCCTCAATAAAAGGAATGAATTACAGTTACAGTTCATCAGTCAAAAATAGTAATTCGTTACACAACCATTACTCGAAAAAAAATGGTTACAATTACTTTTATATAAATTTTCGAGGACCAATATTTTATGGTTTACCCCATCAAGACCATTCTTCTCAAAAGAAATTGAGTTTTTTGACTCAATCAGTCCTAATGCGTAACATTTGAAGATTTCTTATCAACACTTATACTATACCTTATAATACTTTGAGGAGTCAAGATTGGGACCCTGGATGGGATAAGGATTGTTAAAGGTTTGAAACAATGTCGCAAAATTCATGATGGAAAACAGTATTAGACATTGTGAAGTCGATAAAGCTTCTCTGTAAGAAGTCCATCCCTTAAGTTTATTGTTTATTGTCACTTCCACTCGAACCTCCCATGAGGGTGTATATAGAGTTTTGGATCATTTTACAAAGGAAGAAACGATTTGAAAGGAATGTCAAAGAAAAAGAATCTATGATGGATTTGTGAAATGAGATATATCACAAGGGGAGGGAATGAGAAGGTAAAATTCGCAAGTGGAAAGATGGTTGACATGAGAACTGCACTTAAAACTGCAAATTGTCTTGGGACTGGTTTTCTCTTCTGAAATACTCTCCGA
>NC_081447.1:5953802-5962299 GCF_007210705.1 Tigriopus californicus | reverse complement strand
GGAATTTGTTTAGGTCCCGTTCGGGGTTCCAGGTGTATATAGAGTTTTGGATCATATTACAAGTGAAGAAACGATTTGAAAGGAATGCCAAAGATGAAGAATCTATGATGGATTTGTGAAATGAGATATATCACAAGGGGAGGGAATGCGAGAATGAGGGTAAAAATCGTAAGTGTAAAGATGGTTGACATGAGAACTGCCTTTAAAACTGCAAATTGTCGTGGGACTGGTTTTCTCCTCTAAAATACTCTCCGAGGCTACTCTTAAATTTCCTCACCGATCTAGCACTCCTAACTGAATTCGGAAAGCTGTTCCACGCCCCCACCACCTGAAACGTGAAGAAGTGTCCCCTCAAATTTAGCCGCCAGGGCAGTTTCCAGAGATGCCGGGCTGTGGTTGCTCTGGTTGCCACAGTGATTTTTTCATTGCTTAATTTAAAGTAGAGATGGCACTCCAAATCAAAAAGGTTCGTCAGAAATTTGTAAGCAAGGGTTAGATCAGACTTTGTCCCTCTCAAAACCAGGATATTGAGCCCGCATTTTTCAAATCTTGTCCCATAGGGCTCCCTTGACAGCCCCGGCAGGAAGCGCGTGAATCGTTGAACTGCTTCTAGTGAGTCCTGATCGCCCTTCAACCTTGGAGACCACACCTCAGAGGCGTACTCCAGGGTGGGCCTCACGTAGGTCTTAAAGAGTCTGGTGAGCACATCTGAATTCTTGGTGGTGAAGCTCTTGCGAATCATTCCCAGCGTTTGGTTTCCCCGCTTGCAGCAAGCCGAAGTGTGCAAAGTGAATTTTAGTTCACTATCTACGATCACACCAAGATCTCTCCAACATGATAAGGGCTGGACACTTGCCGTCGAGGCCCAAACCTCATCACCTTATATTTCTTTGCATTGAATGCCATCCCATTTTCAGCGGACCAAGTCTCGAGATTTCGTAGGTCAGCCTGGAGGGCAGCCACATCAGAATGACAACGAATGACGCGGAATAGTTTTGTGTCATCTGCAAATTTCAGGATGTTAGAATGTTCAGAGACATTTATCGAGTTGATGAAGATTTGGAACAAGACCGGCCCCAAGACACTACCCTGTGGTACACCTGAGAAAACTTTTGTCCATTCAGATTGGAATCCATTGAGGATCACACGTTGCTCCCTCTTTGATATCCAAGACTTAATCCATGCCAGCAAGTAGCCTCCAACGCCAGCCTCTTCCACTCTCATCAGCATCCGGCCATGGGGCACGCGATCAAAAACCTTGGCAAAGTCTAGGTAAATGGTGTTAACCACTTCACCACTGTCATGCACTTTAGTCACAAACTGAAGGTGGGTCAACAGGTTTGTCACGGTCGATCTCCCAGGCCGAAATCCGTGTTGGTCTGAGCCAATGATTTTCCTCTCCAGAAGATGTCCAACTATTTCAACCCGAACAACTCGGGAGAAGCTCCTGATTTTGGTTCCCAAACGAAGCGATGGAAACGAACGTCCTCTTTATTCATTCGAATCCTGATGGACATGGATTTGATATCGGCTGCTAGAGCAATTTCCAAATCTCCAAATGCTAGCAGCAGTGATGCGAGATCATTTTGAAGGCTGGGATCCGTGCGGAGGGCAATCATTGAGAGACAGGTCGTAAAGTTTTTCTGCGTAATCAAAGACCACGCGTACTTTTCTCGAACCCGGTGTTTCATTTACCCCATGATGTGGTAATCATCTCTGATTCGGGTGGTTGACCTCTTCTTCTTCGTCAATTCGTTTTGCATGACCATTGTTCAGGTTTTCGGTAATTCTGATCAAAATCGGGATTATTCTTCATCTTTTTAAGGAGCGACCACAATCTTCGCTCGGCCGCTTCTACATCATTCTTTGGTCTGAAATCACTTTTCCAGTGCAAACTGACCCAATAACCTGGTTTATTTGAGAGTTTGGTTGTCTCTTCGCGTATCAGCCTCATTGCATACGCTATTTCATAAGACCAAAAATTCTCCTCGCTGACTGACGCTTTTCCACAGACCACCCACCCAAGTTCACATTTCATTAAAACGGGATCCCCACGAGCTCCAGTCCGAATTTCTTACAGCGTGATAAGCGCCAGTTGGTCCACCCCATTGAGTAATTCCACTTGACCAAATTGATTCACTAACGGAAGCCTGGATAGATGCTCGCACTTTTCCTTCACGGTGTTCAAATGAAAAGATTTAAGACTTGGATCTTGAAATATGGACTGCGAACGAGCTTCCAACCAAATCGGCCTGCTCTTGGCCATAGCAATTCTGAGCCACTTTTTTAATTAAGGTGACAAAATAAGAAATGCAGATTTCTTCAATTAAAGGCAAATCATTGTTATACTATTTACTTGTAAAGTGGTTCTTTTCAAAGTTCTATTTTCAAAGAAAATTCGAACTTTATGTATGTAGTGTTTACTCCATAACTTTGGACATATCTCTTGAGTTCCCTAAGCATATTATTGGGCTCTAATTTGACCAATTTCATCCATTCAACAAGATCTTGTGGTCGTATCTTTTTTTTCACGGGCTTTTCTAACCGCTACAGGAAATGTAATCCCCAGTACTATTAAAATGAAAGGTTATAATTCGTCTATTTATTACCTTTCAATCTTTATATGATCTTTGGTCTATCAACGAATTTGAGTTGGCAGACCGAGATAGTCCTTGAATGTAGGGTTGATCTGGAATGCTATCTAAATATTGGTCCAAGTCTGACTTGAAAGATGCTATCGGATCGACAAAGTGGAGTATTTAAAGGAGTTGACCCAAAGGTCATTGCGCGGAATTTCATTCCGTTCAGGGCCATATTACTCTCAGTTACCCAAGAGTAGATCCGATCTAAGTCCTTTGCAAGGCTACTGGAATCTTGGTCATTCCTACCAGAAAGTAACTTTGTATCGTTAGCATAAGAAGAGAGACTGGCAGTAATACTAAGCTTTTGAAGCGGGGCAACGAATATTATAAAAAGGAGGGGCCCTAAGATGGAGCCCTGGGGAACACCTGACTTGACATCATGTATGTCACCAATGGATCCCTCAACCTTAACCAATTGCTTCCTACCAGAAATGAAACTTTTCAACCAATTAAGAACCTTGCCTTAGATACCAATGTCATGAAGTCTATTCAACAAAAAGCCATGATCTACCTTGTCAAAGGCCTTGGCAAAATCAAGATAGACAACATCAACTGATTCATGGCTCTCTAGTCCCTCAATAACCTGCTCAATATGATCAATCAGTTGGGTAACCGTGCTAAAATCTGCTCGGAACCCGTGCTGGCTAGAAGGAAGGACTTCATGAATATCAAGAAATTCGACAAGTTTGAACTTCATGATCTTCTCAAACACCTTCGCTCGATTCGAAGCGAGAGAAATTGGCCTAGCGTTGCTGGGAAGCGACTTATCTCCCCCTTTAAAAAATGGAACAACGTGACCTAACTTTAGTGAAAATGGAAACTTGCCCTGATCCAAGATGCAATGCATTAAGTACGAGAAAGAAGGAGCAATAACCGGTGAGCATCTCATTAGAAACTGAGATGTCACACAATCAGGACCAGGAGAACTTGAAAACCTCTAGTCCCTTATGGCCTCTAAAGTATCTTGATCTGTGACTACAAGATCATCTAAACGCTCAACTTGACTGACCTTGTCAATCTCAACAGACTCATCTTTAGAGCAATGAGCTGTTGCTTCTACACTCAGTAGGGTTGAAAACGCACTGGAGAACTGATCTCCAAGCATGTTAGCCATAGTCTCTACATTGCAAATGGCTTCCCCATCGACCTCAAAAGGCCCTACAGGGTGTTTGATCTTTCTCTTAGAGTTTGCATAAGAGAAAAACGCCTTCGGATTCGACCTGACCTCCTGAACCACCTTACTCTCAGTTTGTAACTGGTCATATTCGATGGAGGCCTTAATTTTTCCCTGAACTACGTCCAACTTTTTTGGAGACTACCCACAATTACTGGATTCGAAGTGTTCTTCAGCCTTTTTGCCAGTTTACAACTCTTTTTGAACAAAGTCTTCCTACATTTTAGAATTTTTGTCTGTGTTCCACCTTTCGGAACACATTCAGAGATTGCTAGACTGAAGCAAACTGCCTCAAAAACTGAAATTAATTTATCAATGGCTGCATTTATGGACGATTCTTGTTTCGGAATTGAAACCAGATTCAGGTCTTCTAATCTTTCCATAATCAACGTCCAATGTTCACCTTTGAACTTGAACTTAGCCAGACCGATCTTTTTGAATGGTTTACTCTAAAGCACGCCGGCTTTTGAGTAATGGTCGACCCTATCTCAAGAACATGATGATCTGACAGATTACTAGTCGTCACATGGACATACTGGATAAAATCAGGGTCATTGGAAAAGACCAAATCCAGAACGTTATTTGCTCTGGTGGCTACACCTACATGCTGAGAAAAATTGAACTAAAAAAAAAAAAACTAAAAACGAACTAAAGTTTTTTTACGGTTGGAGAGGATGGTCTAAGATCTTGTGAATTTGGTCCGTCAAAAGACTGGCCCGTAAAAGGGCTATATTTGGACGTGGATTGTCTGATTCGAACGTGGATTGTCTGATTTCTAAAAAAGACAGAACAAAAGTTAAGGTCTTAAAGAAGTAGTCGTTGAGAGAGAGATTTCATCCATCTCTATAACAGAAACCTGGCTTCGGCCAGGGGTCTTAGATGAAGAACTAACCAAAGTTGGTTTCAAGTTAGTTCGTTGTGATAGGATACGCCTTGATGATCCCATATTCCAACCTGGGGGTGTATGCCTATATGTTAGGAATGATTTGCAAATTAGTCGTGCACAAATGTCGAATGGAGAAGTAGATGTCTTAATTTGTCATATCCGAGGGCAATGTATAGTAACAATCTATAGATTCCTTTCTTGTTCAGTAAGCTCTTTTGTGTCAGCTCTCCAATTCACTGGAAATGAGTTGGATCCGGCAGTCTGCTCGAGAGTTTTCTTTCTAGGGGACTTTAATTTTCCGGCTAGCGTTGTAGAGTGGGAGGTTAGTCCTGATGGGTATATTCCCATTTCGAAATCGACATCTCAGTCGTTTGAAAAGCTGGAGGAGTTTGCAATCTTGTGCAATCATTCCCAGTATGTTGGTGTAGCCATCAAAGCAAATAACGTCCTGGACTTTATCTTTTCCAAATGACCCTGATCTGATGCAGTGTGTCCAGGTGACACCAAATAATCTGTCAGATCACACTGTTCTCCAGATAGGGTCAACCATAACTGAAAAGCCCGCGTGTTCGAGAGTGCGGCTAAGTTCAAGTTCAAAGACGAACGCTGGCCCTTAATTGTAGAAAGATTACAAGACCCAGCCCTGGTTTCAATTCTGAAACAAGAATTGTCCATAATTGCAGCCATTGATTCAGGGTAAGATTAAGGCCTTCATCAAAAATGACCAATTAAAAGCAGAGGGTAGTGTGGTTCAGGGGGTCAGGTGGATTCCAAAGGCTTTTCTGTCATATGGAAATTCTAAGGGAAAAATTAAACACCTTGTTGGATTATTGGGGGTCAATGGTTAAGCTATTAACAATGTATAGGTAATGGCTAATATGCATCCTTGGAGATGAGTTCTCTAGTGTGTTTTCAACCCCACCGAGTTTAGTATAGCTCTAAAGATGAGTCTATTGAGATTGGCGATGTTAGTCAAATTGAGCAATTTGATGATCTTGTGGTTACAGGTCAAGATGCTTTAGAAGCCATGAGGGACTTGAGATGTTCATTTCTCCTGAATCTCCTATATTCAAATATATAATTTAAGCCTCAATTGTCTTCAATCATGTTTACTTCCCCAAATAAGGCATTGCTCCCTTGTTGTACGATAAGACACAGATAGACTTGTGACTTATAATATAACCTACAACGTGAAGCGATCCCATCCTCGACTATCGTTTAAACTCCATGCTGCACTTAAAGATTTCGCTTCAGTAACTTCTAGAACCCCGAAGTACGGTTTTGACTTTCGATACTTTGAAGTTTTAAATTGTGTCGTGTTTGAAGGTTTGAGGGTGCTTGTTCATCAATAAGGCATATCAGCTGATAAACGTGAAGGTGCATGACGTCAGTCACAGTCGCTTCGTCCTACCATCTTACTATGCCGTACAAAGCATTTGTGAATGTCGCTTCACATGAATATTTAAAGAGGTACTCTATTAACAATCGACCCCGGCAAAGTACCTACTCTATATTCAATATTTTTCACTGACATAGAAGGTGCAAATTGTCCCAAGTAGGACAAATGAATCAAGTACCGTTTGGACTCCGTTGGAGCATGTACTTTTACTTTGTTAAATTGCAAGTACTGATAAACAGACAATATTTTCAGACAATCTTTTGATTTTTTAACATTCCGAGAACATGGCTCTAGATAATGTCAGCTGGATTTATCATCTTATTCTCTGAAAGGTGATTTGTTCTTAAAAATGATTGTTGATTAGGGCGAAACTCCCTTTCGTTTTTGGCGTTCAAACGAATGTATTTGAATTCAGGTCCTCTGAGGAGCCTTTTAATATGCTTCATACCTTACTCTGCGTTCATGATCGATGATCGGTTCCTAGTTGAAGCGGTTTTGGAAACTTTAATCCTATATCGATAAAGTATGTTCGTTCCAAAAATGATTCACCTTATTTGGAAAAGCCCAAGAATACCTTTACTTTATAACCTATTTTTCTACAAAGTACTCATCATTGCTCACATATTTTTTGCCTACCAAAATCTATAACCTTTTTCCCTAACCTGCATGTGTGCAGATTATCCAACAACGGGTGGTCCTAAAAAATCCCGTTTTCAACAAAGGAAGAGAACTGGGAGGGGCAGAAGGAACATACCATCTAAATATAACCAAAAGGATATTTTGTTTCTTTCTTCTGCGGGCTTTGCAACCGCTATTGAGAATAGAACCCCCAGCACTTAGAGAGTACTCACGAGGGCTCGGGAAAAAAATCTTTTTGAGGGCTAAATAATCAATAAAAAGAATTTGAAAGCATCAAATGATTTGCTATCTAAGGAAGAAAATATTTTTCAAACGCAAAAGTATAAGCCTGTTTAAAAGCAAAAAGACACATAAAAAGACAACATTAAACTAATTTTGCAAAAGTTTAAAGCAATTACCAAAGAATTCAATATATCTCATTATTTCAAAATCTTTGAAATCAAAAGGGATTGAACTTGGACCCTAACTTGGACCCCCAAATTAATACCCTAAACCATGCAGGTTTCTAAATCAAATTTGGTTCCTCTGGGTGCTTTATTTTAGCTATCTCTCAGGGTGAACAGACCTCGGTTAAAATACAAATGGTTTTATATTTGCTCTTTTGTGTGTAAAGTAATGAGGTTCTATTTGCATTTTTTTAGAAAAGCAAGCAAGAATAATTTGAGAATTAGAGAACAACAAGCAGATAGGGAAAATGCAGTTTGCAGTATTTAAAGGAGGTCCAAAAGGTATCTTTTACAATCCATCTTCAAAAGTATCCATGACCTTTTTCCTCAATCAGAATTCAGAATCAATTGTAGGGAATGTCAAAGTTTACATTTTTGAGCCCTCCAATCTACTTTTTTAAATCAAAATTACAACTTCAAGCTCAGGCGAATATGCAACATTATTCCAGAATAAGTTAGAACAGTTAGGCGGGGAAGAGAAAGCTGAGTAATTACTAATTAAAGAACGTTCAAAAACCTTAAGTTAATGATTCCCAACTAAAATATTAAGCATGGCATAAAATTGAGATAAATTTGTAAGCCTCGGGGAAAAATGTGATACCGAAGCAACGCTTGGTCCGATATTTGACATTGTCTATTTTTCAATAGCCAGAGCTCTCTTTGCGTGCCTGAAGTTTATAACAGTGAGGCTAGAAAAAGTCAATACGGTCAAAGTTGTACAAACCAGCGAAAGCAAAAGTCGATTTTGAATGAACTCCTTTCAGCTTCTGCTACGTGGCCAAAAATGTCTATAATTATTTAACATGCAAGGTACCTTCTCCATGGCAAAATCAACTTTGAAGGATATTTCTGCCATTTGTTGCAACCATTTTCCACCACATCGTCAAAAATGGCTGTAAAAATGAGTTGTTTCATTGTCATATATATTGGTAAAAAAGATTATAGAAACTTTAAACAAACTCAAGAATAAAGTAAGGAACTGTTTACTTATCTAAATTGCTCAATTTAGCGCCAATATATGATCAAACCATAGTTTCATATAAATTTGATGTTATTAATGTAAAAAAATTCAATATCATTATTTATATTCAAATAATTCAAATCTCGTTTTATGACAAACAGGTTTTTTGGCGGACTTCCTTACCGCTACCGGGATTGGAATCCCAGCAGTTCAAGACGAGAAGATTATTTATCTTACTTGACTTTTATTTATATATATTATTTGATCGACCAACGAATTGGAGTTGGCTGATCTGGCTAATCCTTGAATATAAGGTTGATCCGGAATTTTTGTCAAAAACTTGTCCAAGT
>NC_081447.1:5868549-5953079 GCF_007210705.1 Tigriopus californicus | reverse complement strand
AGACAACCGGAATCCTGACCATTCCTACCAACTACCAATTTTGTATCATCAGCATAGGAAGAGATACTGACATTACTACTACCAAGCCTCTGAAGCGGAGCAATGAAGATAATGAAAAAGAGAGGACCCAAAATGGAGCCCTGAGGGACACCCGACTTGACATCATGTATGTCACTAAGGGATCCCTCAACCTTAACTAATGTTTCCTACCACAAATGAAACGCCTTAACCAATTGAGAACCTTGCCTTGGATCCCAATCTCATGGAGCCTGTTAACTAAAAGGCCATGATCTACCTTCTCAAAGGCCTTGGCAAAGTCGAGATAAACTACATCGACTGATTCATGGCTCTCCAGTCCCTCAATAACCTGTTCTATATGCTCAATCAGTTGGGTAACCGTGGTAAAATGTGCTCGGAACCCGTGTTGGCTAGGAGGAAGGACTTCATGGATATCAAGAAATTCAACAAGTTTGAACTTCATGATCTTTTCAAACATGACCTTCAGAGAAGAGGGGAACTTACCCTGGTCCAAGATGCAACGCATCAAGAATGAGAAAACAGGAGCAAGAACCTGTGAGCATCTCATAAGAAACTGAGATGTCACCCCATCAGGGCCAGGCGAGCTCGAGAGTCTCAAGTCCCTGATGGCCTCAAAAAAATCATGATCTGTGACTACAAGATCATCTAAATGCTCAACTTGACAAGCCTTGCCAGTCCCAACAAACTCATCAATAGAGCAATAGAGCAATTGCTCCTAAACTCAGTGGAGTTGAAAACACACTAGAGAACTGATCTCCAAGTATGTTGGCCATAGTCCCTACATTGTCTATGGCTTCCCCATCGACCTCAAAAGGCCCTACAGGGTGTTTGATCTTTCTCTTAGAGTTCGCATAAGAGAAAAACGCCTTCGGATTCGACCTCACCTCTTGAACAACTCTACTTTCCTTGTTCAACTGATCTGTCTCAATGGAGGCCTTAATTCTACCTTGGATTAAATCCAACTTTCTTTGAAGGCTAGCCACAACTACTGGATTCAAAGTGCTCTGGAGCCTTTTTGCTAGTTTGCAACTCTTTTTGAACAAATTCTTCCTATACTTCGGAATTTTAGAATGTGCCCCGCCCTGTGAAACACATTCAGAGATTGCTAGACTGGAACAGACGTCCTCAAAAACTAGAATCATTTTGTCTAAGGCTACATCTATGGACGATTCCTTTTTCAGCATTGAAATAAGATCAAGCTCCCCTAACCTTTCTATAATCAACGGCCAATGTTCATCTTTGAATTTGAACTTAGCCAGACCGACCTTTTTGGCCGGTCTTACTCTAGAGCACGCCGGCTTTTGAGTAATGGTCGACCCTATCTCGAGAACATGATGATCTGACAGATTACTAGGTGTCACATGGACATACTGGATCAGATCAGGGTCATTGGAAAAAACCAAGTCAAGAACGCTATTCGCTCTGGTGGCTACACCAACATGCTGAGAGAGATTGCGCAAGATCGCAAATTCCTCCAGCTTTTCGAACGACTGAGACGTCGATTTCGAAATGGGAATATACCCATCTGGACTAGCCTCCCACTCTACAACGCTAGCCGGAAAATTGAAGTCCCCTACAAAGAAAACCTTTGAGCAAACTGACTGGTCCAACTCATTTCCTATGAATTTGAGAGCTGACAAGAACGAGCTTACTGAACAAGAGGGGGGCCTATATATTGTCGCAATGGACAGATCAAGACCTTGAAGATGACAAACTAAGACCTCTACTTCTCCATTAGACATTTTTACATGACTAGTGTGCAGGTCATTTCTAACATATAGACATACGCCCCCATGCGGAAAAATGGGATTGTCAGGGCGTACTCTATCACATCGAACTAAATTGAAACCAACCATGGCCAGCTCTTCATCTAAGACTCTTGTTCGAAGCCAGGTTTCTGTCATGGAAATGAACGAGACCTGCCTATCTAAAGCTAGTTCCTCAAGAACCTTGATCTTTGTGCTATCTTTTTTGGAAATAAGACAATGCACATTCAAATAAAGCCCTTTTATGGGCAGATAGCCCTTCGATGGACTAGAGCTATCAAATCTTTGACTAGGCTCTCTAACCTTAAAAAATCCTGTTTTTGGACAAAACTAACCTTAGGTGGAGGATAAGAGAACCTTTGAGGAGAGGGTAAAAGGGGAGAAGAAGAGGGAGAAGGAACTCTGGCCGCCACCTGAGCATACGATCTAAAAGATGCGTGGGGCTCATGGCGACCAGAGGGGGGCTTAGGGCTACAAAGTTTGGGCAGAAGAGAGGTTAAAGGAATTGAGGGTGAGGTTGTAGGAGAGGGAGGGGAACAAGGGGAGGGAAATAGGGAAGGAGAGAGGAAAGGGGTGGGGTAAGTCTGTTGAGAGACTTGACAATGAGGTTGAGACAACTGCTGTCTCTTCCTCCTAGTGCCCCTGAGATGGGCCTTTGTGCATTTGAAATTGAGGCATACCTTGTGCCTCAAAGATCTCATGCACATAAATGGGTGGAAAAAGCTACACCCCTGCTTGGAACAGCCCTTCTCATTGAATTTGAGAAGGCCAAACTCTCTAAGTTTGGGACACCATTCTGGGTGAGCCAGTTTACACCCTTTGCCTGCCTTTTTGCATCTCTGCCGTTTATGGACATCGCAAATTTCGATAGCATTCTCTACTATGCTCTCTTTGACCTTTATGACCTCTTTGACTACAAGGGGTGTTTGAATCAAATCAAGAGTGTCAGTGCCTGTGTCCCTTTTGCCTACACTTGACTGGTTCATCCCACAGTCAAGTAGTGGTTGGGTGTGACCAACCCAAGCTATTAAAGCTTCCATAATAAAAGGCTTATTGATAGAGGATGGAGTTTTCCCATCCAAAACCAGCTCAAGACAATTCCTAGCCCCTTCAGAAAGTCCCTTCAACAAAGCTTCCATGGTTATTGAAAGCAAGGGTATTTAAGGGATCCTAATTGAAAATACTTGAGACCTGAACAAAATATGGAAAAATATTCTGGAGGCTTTCTTCAGTTTCAAGAGAAAAACCGTTAGAAATGAGCGAGCGGAAAATAAAAGATGAAAAAGTAGAAGAAGAAGAAGAAGACAGAGCCAAGAGAGCCAAAGAGAGAAACCAGCGCGTGTGAATGAGAACCAGCCGTAGAGCAGGTAAACAACACACGTGCCAGTTGGAAACCAAGGAGGAACGTACTCCCTGGGGACAGACAAGAAGAAGAGAGTTGGTGATTTCGCTAGGTTGGGGCTACCAACAGAGGAGAAGAGATAAGAGTCGGTCGACTACGATGACCTACTTTTAGCTGACCAGCCAGCTAGCCTCAGCCAACATACAACAACTCGACTACAGGAACAAGCTAACATCAATGGAATGGAATCGAACAAAAGAGGTTCTAAGGTTCTAGAACCCATTTTTGTATTGAAAATAGGAAAGTAAACTGATTGTAATCAACAAGAAAAATCGACTACCTTTACTAGTACATGAATTGAACAGACTAAACAATAGAAACAAAATGGACTACTCCTTAAGCCAAAAATACATGAAGTAACCTAGAATTGTGATAAAAAATATTGACAAACGAAAACAGTGAAATACGACATGAACATAAAAATAAAAGATATAAGACTAAACTACTAGAGATAGGAAGAAATGAAAGCTAAAGAACAGAAGTGTCCTACCTTAAGCAGCCACGCGACCACTTACACAACACAACACACTCAGACCGGCAGTTTGAAAAGATCAGGAACAACAAAATGTTGCGACTGCTCTCAACAAAAGACGGGACTGAACTGGAACAAAGGGTTACTTCCGGCGCCGGGGTTTGAACCCACCACACTTAGAGTGAGGATTCTTGCTTTGGTAGCGTTGCCCCTTAGACCTCTTGGCTACACCAGCTCCTCAAGTTTGGTTTATAATTTCTTCAAAACATTATTTTTCCAACTTTTATTCAGTTAATGTAATATTCTAATGACCTCCTTTATGGGTTTTGAACAGGGCTCGAAAAAAAAAATCTTTTTCAGGGCCAAATAATCACTAGAAAATAATTTTTGAAGCATCAAATCATTTTTTTTCACGAAATTTCTCAAAGGCAAAGATATGGGCTTGTCAAAAAGCAGAAAAGACACGTAAAAAGACAAAAATGAAACTAATTTTGAAAAAGGTGTAGCAATTACCAATAGTTTCAATATATTTCACTTTTTGAAAGTCTTGGAAATTTGTCTCCTAACTTGGACCTCCAAATTAATATCCTAAACCATGCAATCTTATATATCAAATCTAGCTCCCCTGGGTGCTTCATTTAAGCCATCTCTCAGGGTGAGGAGACCTGAGCTAAATGCAAATATCTTTACATGTGCTCTTTTGTGATTCTAGTTGTATTTTCAGAAAAGACTTGAGCTTTTGTCAAAAAGGCAAGGAGGAATAATGTGAGAATTAGAGCACTACTATACCACTTCATTGTAACAAACCAAAAATATTGGACAGTACTATATTTAAAGGAGATGCAAAAGGTATCTTTTACAATACATCATTAAAAGTATCTACAAGCTCTTTCCTCAACCAGTTTTTAGAGTTCATGGTAGTGAACGCCAAGGTTTGTGCTTTTGAGCCCTCCAAAAAAATCCAGACTAGTCAAAGCAATGAAGTACTTACTTATTTTATAGGTTCCTTCAAGGTTTCATTTGACCCCACTCCATGCTTAAGGACACTTAAGCATTCAATTCAGCGTTGAAGATTATTGTAAGAGTTCTGATACCCTTTTCCGTGCTCTAATGCTTACTTTGAGCAATATTTCTTGTATATAATTTTAGCGGCCAAACTTAAACAACTATTCATTTTGTATATTGTTGATTGGTAAGGTCCCCCAAAAGGTTGCGCACTTGGAAGGCTTCAGCTGCCAGGTGGGTGACGTCACTCGATGTGACACGGCAGGGGTCAACAGGTAAGGATAGGCTGCGCAATGAGCAGATTTATGCTGTATATTTAGAAATATATCTCGGAAGAAACATAAGGACACCAATAAAAAAGCATCCAAAAGATGGAAAAATGTCCAAAGATGGAACATAATTGCGATTTTTGAGCTAAAAATTGATTACAAGAACCAGATTGATATGATTTAAAGCGCCACCTTAAGATACGTATTAGATGAGACTAGATGGAATGATTGGATATGTAGTTTATGTTTTTTTGTCAAAATTAGTTGTTTAAACGTCCTATATAATAGTGAAAAACGTTACGAAAACTTTAAACAAACTCATGAATAAATCAAAGGAACTGTTTTCTAATGTTTTATATACTTAGTTTGCTGAATTTAACACCAATACATGATTAAACCATATTTTCATGAAGATTTAATGTCATTAATGTAATTTTTTGATATTATAATTCATATTCATATACTGTAATTCAAATCTAGTTTTATGACAAACAATTTGGTTTGCAAGTACATCTAAAGATGTTTTTTACAACTAGTAATATGTCACTGTAGTATTCTTTTGACCTCCTCTTTGTCTTATAGATCAATCAACTATCAAAACTTCAAACCCCTATTTAAACAACACAGATTCATGAACAATTAACCTTCTTTATGTAATTTATATAACATTATTTCTTCTGTTCCAATATTTTGACCTACTCTTATAAAAAATTAAAATTAAATTCTAATGACCTCCTTACTAGATTATGATTCAAACAACTAGCATAACTAACAAAGCACTTTTGGAAAGTATGAAAATGAAGCAAATGTAACATTCATCATTTCAAATCTTTACAGACAAAACAATTATTCATTTAATTTTAAAATAACTGTCAAAAAAGAACCAATGTGTTTTCTTGCTTGTTATAAACTGCAACAGTAAGTTATAAAGTGGATAGGATATAGCAAGATATCTCAAATTGTTATAATTTGAAATTTCATGGAAAAATGTGTTGTCTATATACTGTTTATTTTCATAACAAAGAGAAATGGAATTTTTCTATGCTTTCAGCTCATCAGGTCTTGTTGGTTCTTGGAAATTATGATGGTTATTCCCTCCTGAATGCCTTACAAAATGAAAATAAAGATGTGAACGACATACATCAAATACCTTGAATGTTGTTTCATCTTACATCCAGAGCATTTTTTGTGCCAAATGAGACAGTAATGAAGTTTTTAAGGTTGACCTTATTTTCATTTTTGTAATGTAAACATTAAAACATTACATTAAAATTACTTTGAGCAATATTTTGAAACCTATCGTATTACATATATTTATATATGTACACCGAAAAATGAAGCCCACTTCTTCTTTTTCGGGCTCCTTCAAGGGTTAATTTGCTTCTCTCCAATATTCGAAAGGAAAACGTAGGCCTTGTTGATCCGGTTGCATCTTTCAAGTCAGACTTGGCCAAATTTTGAGATAGCATTCCAGATCAACCCTTTATTCAAGAACTAGCTCGGTCTGCCAACTCAAACTCGTTGGAAGACTATACATCATATAAAGATTGAAAGGTAAAAAGTAGACGAATTATAACCTTTGTACAATGGACTGTACAGTGTCCAGAGAAGGTATGAAAGGTTTCAGCTACTGTACCTACGTCTTCAAAAGCATCCATGAGCTTTATGCCAACCTAAGATTTAGGGTCAGTTCTAGTGATTGTAGAGGCTTAATGTGCGTATTGAGAGCACCTTCAAGCCCTCAAGAATCCAGACTAGTTCAAACAATGAACTCCACTTCTCCTCTTCTTGGGCTCCTTCATTGTTTAATTTGCTTCCCTCTCATATTTGTAAGCTACATGTAGGCCTTGTTGATTTGCATGCGTAATATAACCTTTCATTTTAATAGTATTGGGGATTACATTCCCTGTAGCGGTAAGAAAAGCCCGTGAAAAGCCAAATTAGAAAATAAAAAAGATGTAAGTAAATAATTATAAAGATACACAACATAGCCTCTTGAACATGCCAGAACTGGGAAAGAGGATTGTGGCAAAACTTAACAAAAGGTATTCATCGCACCTTGGGTTACAGTATAGTAATGATAAGCTCCATGCCTCCACCAGGGTATTCTCCACGTACAGCCCAACCTTGAACAAAGATTGGGCTCCAGATGATTGTAGTCAAAATTGGTTTGGCCCTCAAATAGACCCAACCTGAATCCCCTGGATTACAACATCTGGGGGCATGGGGAGACCAAGGCCTGTGCCACCATCCACAGTAATGTGGATAAGCTGAAGGCTTCAGTTGGTGACAATAGATACTTAAAGAAGATTTTCGCCAACTTTGGCCCCAGACTCCAACCCTACGTGGCCGTCAAAGGCGGTGTATTTGTAAAATATAATGCTTCGATGTATGGCCTCCAACTTTATTTTTTTTGTCTTAAGCTCTCCGACTCAATACAAGTAAATTCTACTTCATTAAGTCAATTGAAGTCAATGTGTAGATGATAATATGGCGCACTCTGTACTATGCACGGATCCACGCAGAAAGCTTGAGGGAATTGGACGCTTCGAGCAGGATTCTTGACGAGTTACTGTACATTGGACAGTTGTGTATTTCTTCAAATTTGAGAGCATGCGTCTATTCTAAATCACTTTAGATATAGTGTAACAGACGTTTATTCGTATATTGGGACTTCTTCGTAAGTGCACTTTATAATAAGGTGAAAAATAAAAGCAGGAAGATTAAAGATAGAAACTACTTGTGACTATAAAAAGCAGCATTGTTGGCTACAATATCGCAGGGTTTTTGTTGGCTGAGTGAGTGGGTTAATAAACTAACGGATATCATAGAATGGGGGGAAAAGATCGTTGAGAGTTTGTGCATTTAGATTCGAAGTACACGAAGCAGACGCGAAAGGCACATGATTGAGACAAGCCTAAATAGTTCGAATAAATGCAAACTTCTTTCGTCCAATTACGCAAAAAATCCAATCAACCGCAAATGAATAAGCGGGAGATACGAAATTTGTATCTTTATATATTTTGAAAGAGTAGGAGTGTAAGAGTGGGTGACCAATGAGATTACTTTGCTTTGTTATTGAATCGAATGGAACCTGAGAAGTAGATTCCAGACAAGATGAAAAGGATAAACAGCAAGACTTTGTAGTGATTCGTCATAGTTTGTCAGTGATTTCATCGTTGAGAGAAGAAGAAATTCTCATTTTGATTGTTAAGCATTCTGAAGTAGCGGGAGGATGGAAGGATCCACTATTGTTATTCCTCGTCATCTTCTAAAAGATTGAGCATGACATCGCTCTCAGGAACAATGGTATAACCGTGATTGCTATTCATGTCGATGGGGCTCTTTTTCAGAAGAGGTTTCTTGAAGAAATGCCGCCTCATACTGAGATAAACAATACATCCCAAGACCAATTGGAAAAGCAGCACCCCAGCTACATTCCAGGTGAACATCATGGTTACAATCATCATTTGCTCATGGTCTTCAGGAGCCCACGTCTTCCAACCTTGCGGTGGATACAAAATGAAGCCCACAAAAAAGAACCAAGTGCCCTGTAAAAGCGTGAACCCAGCCCGCAGAAGACGGGGCCGCACATCATCTTTGAAAAAGATCTCGAGAATGGTTGAAACTACACACATAACGATGGCATACACTAAGAACGTATGCACCTGAGTGTCCAAATGAGAGCGACCGTGAAGGTGCCAGATGAATAGAAGGCCCTCAATGGCAAAGGCAATGGCCCCCGTCAGGTAATCGAGATCGGGTGGTAAACCAGGTACTTGATAGGCGTACAGTAACTCAAATATGGCGTTAAACGCGAAGAATCCGAACATTGTCATATGTTGGCCGTTGTGAATGGCCACAAAATTGCCACTATCGTCCAATGCTGTGGCGTATTCACCCACCATGCCAAAAATAACGGCCAACAATTTGAGTGTGGGCTCGATGGGAGGGATCCTTGAGAGTGGCATCGAACGTTTTCTCTGTTCCTCTGATGGAGATGAATAGTTGATGTGGCAGTTGTTGCAACTGGTACTGAAAGTTGACGCTCGGAACTGTCGGTCCTGCCATAGGCTCGCAAAATATCGTCGAAAGGCATCGTAAGTCCACCAAATGGCGAAAATTATGAAGAAGGATCCAGGGACCACATGTCCTATTAGGCTCCCCATGTCGAATATCACTGACAATCGTCACTCACAACGTGTAATAGCGAGGGCAATCGCCGCCCTGGTTGGCCTCCCCCAAGCAAAGCTTTGGTTTGGTATCACATTTCCCGAGGATTGGCCGCAAGGACGGGAAGGACAATGACAAGCAATGTAAGTTACAACTGCTACATGTGCTATATATCACCTGTCCCAAGTTGGTTTCAAAAGTTCCGTCCCTTTGGAATAATTAATATCCCCATGGACTTGTCAGATTAAAAGTGATCTGTAAACTGATTACATCTCTCTCTTTTTCTCTCTTCAAAAACGAAAGAGGACAGTCGCTTCGAGGACTAGCCACATTCGCGTGGCACATTCCGCCATGGACTCACGGCACGCCTCATCTTCGTAAGGGTTGAGATAACGAAATGAAAAGGCCAGCCTTGGCGTATAAACAAACCTTTCCTTCATGTCTTCTTGACTTGGTCTTTCAAGCTCGAAGCGCACTCACTCCAATCCCCCGCTCTGTGAGAAGACAAGGGCTCTGGCGGGTTGTCCGTGCGCCAGTTCACTTCCTTCCTCACCCTGCGAGGATCATGCTCCCCATTCCAAGGGCTACTTCCACGACATACTGTGCGAGGATGAAGAGCGCCTTCTCGCCTTCTCTCCATATCTCTCTGTCTTCTTGGTCCTTCTGTCCCTCTCGAGCTCATTTGAACGAGGAGTTGTTGCTCCAGATTCCACCATCTCGACGGGTGAAGTGTGTTATATCCGTACAGTATGTACAATACATGTTCCTTCGTTCCTTCGAACGAACGGACGCTGTAGCATGCCACACCAGGAAGTACGGAGCAACGAGCCTCCATGTCCTCCATGTCCTCGTGCCGCCCTCCTTCACTTCAGTTTTCGGCTAAACATGCAAGTTTGGAAACGGTCGAAAGGCCAGACCACAATAAACCGAACTGAGCAGATCTATGTTTTCACACAGCCAAGAGCTGTCAGGAACAAGGAAAATGGATCGGAATAAGTGACGACTAGGACCATACAGTTTTGGGGTTAAAGGTTTAAACCTATCCTCAGGAGTATTTGTATTTTATAAATATTTGCCAAGTTATTAAGGCCTTTGTCGCTTTATCCGCAGAGAGCTCGGCTGGGCTGACTTGCATGGATGGAGTGCTAGCCAAAATGAAAGTCATTTTTGGCCGTCGAGAAACATGCCGCATTGAGCGAATGATGAAGGGAAGCCCGAAGAGTAAAGAGCACGACCGGAAACTGCTTTAAGTGCATGCCTGTGGTATTTTTGTCGGCTCTATGAACCCGCTGGATGACTGCCGATTGGTCCCGCTACCACATTCTCGAGGTTGGGTGCTGATGTAAACACTGCCAAAAGAGCTTGGATCCTCCTCAAGGCTGATGAGTGAAGTTTGCACCGTCATGCAGGATGTACTTTGAATCATATTTAAGTGCCTTTGGCATGAAGTGAAATCGAGAGCGAGACTTGAACAATGGAACACTATATGCCACACATTAAATCAATAAGTAATACAGAGACATCATGGATTGCTTGTTCAAGGGCAGATCGGCTCAGGCTTAACAAATATACATTTCCGAATGCTCCTACTAAATATGCTCCACCATTTCTCTGGAACATTCACCTTCACTACTCCATGGACACTCGATGAATAAATTATGACTATTGAAGCGAACTACTTGCAAAGCAACATGGACAATAAAACACTCTTTTCTGTCGCTTATCCATACAAGGGTAGCATGTTGTTTGGCTCATAATTAACGTTTCATGTAAGAAATTTGTCCCTGGTGTCCTACTTCTGGGAGGAGTAAAATAGAGAGACAGAGAGAGTCGACTTACTAATGCACAGGTCTTCAACCATCGCTGATAAATAAAGATAGTGCATTTATTCTCATCTAAACCCTGCTATGAAAGTACCGTCCTGGAACTCAACCGTGTGTTGAAAAGTGGATAAAAGTGAATACACTTTATCTGTTTATCGTAGAGGAGTTACTGAAAAAAATGACTCACCATTATGAATATGCTCCGTAACGTTGCCTCTTCTCGGTACAAAATACAAATTCTGACTGAAAAGATGCATCATTATATCAAGAACGACCTTTTACTCGTTGATGTTGATGATTACGTGATGTTGGACTTAGTCTTCTCAAAAAATGAGTCATCACAATGAGCTTTGGACCTACCTTTTTGTGAGGAGGCGTTATCATTTTTTGTTGCAATCTAGAAGACTTGGGAGAACTGTAGAGATATCATTCAAGGTGATTCGTCATACTCAGTGAATTATCTCTTAAACGAATTCGAATTCAAAAGTTCATTGATCAAAAATGAGGATCTCATTGTCATCCATGTTTTTGTTTTCAAAAATACTTTCACGTTGATGTACTTCCTAATACCATATCCACCCCCATCCACCGTCATGAAAAGGTGCATGACCTAAACAAATTACGTCAAAGCTCGATGCACGTGTTTACACAATGATTCGCACTGAAAGTCGGCATAGTTTTTTTCAAAGCAAGATATAGATCAGAATCTGGCTCTCCTTCACCAAGTGGAAACCTTTCTCAACTTTGAAGTGAATAGGCGCCGCATTTTGTGCGAGATAAGAGCTCCCCCAATGACTTGGTACCTGAAATATTTCACTGATAAGCCTCATTCTGCTGATCTGGTCAGTTAACAAATCTACCCATCAAACATGGGTACATTTTTGGGACATTTGGTTCCGGGCATTTTTTTCACCATTTTTGGATTTTACCATGTCATTCGAGTGCTGCAGTGCTATTTCAGTTCCCTATATTTCCCACAACAACACCCGTTCAGAAGTCAAGTGTGTTGGAGCTCACCGGGCAGGGTCCCTATTGAAGCTTACGTGAAGGTTATTGTCGTCGTTGTCGGAATCATAGGGGAAGTTTTCACGGCTTTCGATGCCGATTGGAACTTTGTTAAAATCGGAAATGGCCAGCATATTACAATGTTTGCTTTCTTTGGGCTTCACGGCGTTGTGGATCTTCTCAATGCATACCAAGGACAAATTGTTCCCATTGGCCTCGACTATCTATCGGGGGTTCTTGCCTTCGGCATTGAAGGTGAGTACACGTAAATAACTTGAATAACACACGTGACAAGGAGGATGCGAGAAAGTTTTCCTCCCACATGATGTGCGCTATTTTTGACTTTGGTTGGTGTCTGAATTCCATTGATTCTTCTTTCCAGGTGTGTTATTCGCTTGGCATTTACATGGTCGCCCTGCCATTGATGTCCAAGTGCACACGCACTTGGTCTATTTGATTATCATGTGCGCTGTGGGTGGCATTTGGGAAATGAATTGTCGACATGACGTAAAGGCAGCCTTAACAAGATCCACCTTCATGGTGCTTCAAGGTGAACACTCTTTTGTATATTAGTATCCCAAATCTGTCTTTCAATCTCGCCACATGGGCGTAAAAGGCAAGGCGTTCCACCTGTTTTTTTTTCCTTTTTCCGGGAGTAATCATCATGATTGCCACCTCCGCCATTACTATATCATCTCCATGTTTCCCCACGTTTATATTTCCCTCGTCGTCGTCTGCCAAATCTCAATGGGGGGCTCAGCTTGTTGGCCTCGGATGATTTTATATTCAACGTAGAGTGCTCAATTTTCATACAGCTTTCCCACTCTCATTCCACTCTTCCTCTCTCTTTAGGGCTTTGGTTCGTGGTGGTGGGGCAAATTCTGTACCCTATTTCTGGAAACCAATGGAACAGTGAGAGTCACGAGCAAATGATGATAGTGTCCATGATTTTCTGTTGGACCGTGGGCCTGGCCGTCGTTCTGGAACTTCTCATGGCCATGCTCATGTTAAAAATAGCCAAACGCCGCTACGGACAAATTCCAGCACACGTGAGCAGCTCCACACAACAGGGCGTGCCCATGCAAAATACGAATGGAGGCTACCATCAGCTAAACCTGAACGATCCTGTGCTCAAAATGTTCTCGGATGACGATGATGAGTTGTAATGCGGATACTATCTTTCCTTGAAGGCCTTTTCAGAATGAGGTGGCTCGAGAGTCAATAAACTAATATGTATTGAAATGTATAAAAACATGCCTTGGTTTCTCAAAAGGGTTTCTTTGGTGCAGTGCTTCAGGCATTTTTGAATTGTCCGTTTTTCGTATTTGTGGTCGATGGACATGAGGGTTCTTTGAGTGCAAGTAGGGTACGCGTCTATATAGCGTAGTTGGATTTGTTGAATTTTTTATGTGAGTCGGCAGGAACAAGAATCAGTAGTTGAGAAGGGACTTGCCGTGAATTAAAAAGCGATCCAATTCTTCTGAAATTCACTTTACATTAATAATGCAACAATAAATGAAACTCCAGAACCATGTTCTTGTGGAAACTTGCCAATCTTTTAAATGTCAGTAGACAGTCATGGAAGAGTACTGTGGAAGACAAATCTAATTTTACCATGGGAATGGATTGATAGCACATTCATTTATTTTCACCTAAATCACAACCATTATCAGGCAAATTTCAAACTTTCTAGATCACTGCCAGTACAGTCAATTTATTGCGTCATTAACGTTAATTATGGAGCAACCAGTTTTTCGTTTGTAGGAGGTACTTGAAGAGAAAAACCGTGCTGTCGGATATTTCGAGATAGTCGTTCACAAAAAAAGATGTATAACATTTAGATTTCCTGCCTAATAACAAACGTAATAATAGTAATAATAACAATACTTCTCTCTCAACGCTCAAACAGGTCAATACTTTTTCTTTGGTTTGGAATCCGTTGGTACATAGGAGGAATATCCCCAAGGGGCAAAATAGCTAGCGTATCCGTGCGATGATTTCAGCTTTTGCGAAGGTCCCCGGTAAGCCTTGATATTTGCTCGACCATGCCTGGAAGGACCGTAATGATGGTGGGATTTCTTGCTACTCAGGGCAGGATGAAGTTGTGGCTGATGATGATGATGAGGAAGATGATGACCTCCTCCCAAAGCGCCTGCACCAACACCTCCACCACCACCACCATAAACCAACGACCTTGGCTCTTGTGATTGATCCAAAGTGGTAGTGGTGAGGCCGGGTATTTTATTTATGGGAACAATCACTAACGGTTTGGCCGAAGGGGGGATCTGGTGGACAAACAGGCCTCCAGGGCTCTGCTGTGGTCTTGGGTTGAATGCTGAAAGAAAAGGTGAAACCGAATGTGATGGTGCACAAAAAGGTCAATGTGACATGCCTGAGCCAATTACTTGGAAAGTGAAGTGGAAATGCAGGGTAGTTGGTGTTAGGAGGGAATTGAGGCTGATGGTTATTGACAGTTATTTCTGGCTTATCCTCGGCCTGCCCCTTCTTCTTCTCCTCGTTGCTGTCATTGTCGCTGTCATCGTCATCGTTGTCGTCCCCACCGCTTTGTATTTGTCGGTCATATTTAGCTTGAGGGGTCAGGTTTCGCTTCTCAGGCCTGACACGTTGAGAGTGACTTGGTGGTTTTCGGCGGCGTTGTTCGGGTTGGTTGTATACTCGGCTCACTTGTGAATGAATGGGCGGGGCTGCTTGGCCAGGAATAAGTGGGACAGAGGGGGACTCATTCTCATCGTCGTCCTCATCATCAGTGACAACAGATCGGCGGGGATCCGGGGCTGGGCCATAGTTAGGCACCAGAGTGGATGTATGAGATCCCGAAGGTGGAGCAGGCCCTTTATAACTCCCATAAACGTGAACCTGTTGGAGAAAAGAAAAGAAAACAAGTGGAGGGGTATCTTATCAGATGATCAAGGGACACATAAAGAGGGGGAAAGTTGGTCTCTGTCTCCCATTGGCTGGACTAACACCACCACCACCACCACCACATCTACCTTTTCGTAATTGCTCGTCTGTGGTTCATAACTTTTTTACGAGAGACAGGCCTGGGCGAATGAACTCCTCACTTGACTTTCTACGTCATCGAGATTGATTGACGACCACGCTTTCCTGAACCAAAGGTTGTCGTGGTTGTTGTATTCAATATTCTGAACCACCGCAGTGACAGATGGGGCTGGCGTGAACAATTCGGGGAACCAGACCCGCTATCTTTTTTTCCTATTATTGAAAGCCCCACAATTGTACCTCTTCGCCTTCCACACTTACTAAATACATACTGGTTTGTTGTAGATTGATCATGTATTCAAATGCACATGTACAATATATATGTGCATGTCTCGTACATACGTACACTAGTACGTACAAAGATACAGATCAAGGTTGGTGAGAGCGTTTTTGACCAGTCCAGTGTCATTATCTATTTTTACCCAAGCCTGTCATATACGTAGAGTATGTTAGTGCTCGTTATAAGAAACGACCTTTGAATTTTGAGAGAAAGGAATCAAGGTATTATCGTCTTATTCTTAAAGGGCTTGAATCAATTTTCCGCCCACTTGGACGAACCTATTTGCCTTGTATGGAGCAATGCATATGAAGTGTGTTTTCTCCGCTTACTACTTTGATTTCGAAGTGAAACCTTCCCTCGAAACACACTACTCACAAAAATTGAGGACTTGACTTGATTTATGAATGCATGTCTTTGTGATTGATCTAGTTTCTCGAACCTTCCTGACTGCCATTATCGACCACTCCAAAGGCTGGTTCCCTAATCTTGGCCATGAATATTTCATGCCAAATCATCTTGAGGCCTATGGTATCGACATATTGAGGAAATGAAAATAGATTAAATCTAAAGCTCGAACCCTGATGTTGTCGTCTTCCAATGGATTGGACGGATAGGGACGATTATCCGATGGACGGGTTGACGGGGGCCGGGAAGAACCTCGCTCCGGATAGGGTCGAAATGGCTTCGAAGTTCGGGGTCGGATTCGCTTTTGAACAGTTCTCGATCGAGGATGAGAGCCATTATTATGATATCTAACGAGGTTGAAAAGAGAAGACCCTCCAATTATTGTTCGTCGACTCGAAAAGCTTTCCCTTTAGGTAGGACATCTCACCTGATCACCATGGGATAGTCGTCCAATTCCTCGTTATTGGCATTTCTTTTGTCCGAATGTTCGCTCTCGTCTTCGCTCTCGTCTTCTTCTGGCTCGTCTTCGCTAATGTCATGCTTTCTATTTCTTGTCTCAAACCGCAGGTTGCGAAGTCGTTTCTCTCGCTCTCGTTGTTCCACGTAGTCGTGAATGTTCTGATCAAGCTCCTGTTCAATTTCATCCGCATTTGCCTCGCCTTCATTGACGTTTTTTTCCGCACGAGCGTCATTGAAGAATGGAAGATACAAATGATCAATATTCACCAGCGGCAATCTCGTCATATCAGGAGCTTCACTCTGATTGCTTTGATCCCAATCGGCTGGTTCGTCGTTTCGTTGGTGTTGTTGTTGCTGATGTTGTTGTTGTTGTGGTGGTGGTGGTTCATGATATTGATGTTGGTTATTGCCTCTGGGGTCCTCTTCGCTGAAGATATTCGAAATCTGGTTTAAATACTGAGTGCCTATACTGGGTCGTTGTTGTTGCGGATGTCTGAAATGATCTTGATGAAAAGCCTCTTCTTGTTGGCCGTCATGTGAGGGGTATCGATGAAAGGGCTCGTCTTGGCTCTCAAGCAAGCGATGCCGCTGAAATGGGGGTTCCTGGCCTTCCATCGAGCCATCATGCTGATGATGTGTTGTTGTGGCCAGCGCATTTGCATCATTTAAATGAGGGGGAACGGGTCCAGAGTTCCTCGCAGCTTCCCAATTGTTGTATCCTCGATCCCCTGCATTGGTAGATTCCCATTGATCTGAAGTTGAGATGGAGTCGATTTGAAAGCATGTACAGGAAACTGACATGGCTGCCTGCCCAAGTCCACCCCAATGTCAACCCGATAAACAAATTGGAAATACGTACACAATCTGGGCGGACCTTGGACGAGACGTCGGGCATACGGGGGTAGAGTTCTACCTATTTGGTAACCTAGAATTGGGCACGAGAGGAGACTAAGCAAAACCAGACAGGTGCTACGTACTCGACTTCGGATAAGTGAGGTCATGATGGCGATCGCGAACAAACTGAAAGACTTTCCAGGGGCAATGTGATCTTTTAAACCGAAGTGAACTTCGAGCACGTCTCGTGACGAGACACTTTAGGGCCTGCCTGCAGCATCCCTTGGTAAGCGAGCAAACGAGTGAAACAACCAGAAATCGACTTGGTGGATTTCAATCCTCTCGACACAATCAATCCCGAATGATTAAACAACTAATTTGCCAATTCTAGCCAGCAGTACTTTCTCCACTTGAAGCGCATGACATTCGAAATCCAACGCCAAGGAATGACACTTTGCCATCAATTCAGAAACAATGCTACCTAGACATGTGAATAATTGTATAAAGTGGGACAGAATTACTCAATCGGTCAGTATGCTATTCGTCACACAGAGATCATTAATACCGGATGAAATACGTAAGAGTGGGACCTGAATCGATTAAGAAGTTTGCACACTAAGCTCTTAGCAAACGACAACCTGTCAATTAAGAAACACATTCGTTAGTACAATTTATTGATTTTCTGTTCAACGTGCAAGTATGGATTGAAACCACTTAAGTTGATGTGTTACAACCAGGTAAACTAAAGAAGAGCCTCTTGGAAAAAGGCATTGCGAAGACAATTGAAACTTGCAATATAAAAAAAAAGAATTTAAGTCAATCATTATTCAACGACTAAAACTTATCATTAACTTAACTAAATATGTTTCCACGTATCAAGAATTCCCATCTTTGCCCTATGGTTCCGTTCAGATTATCTGAACTTGGGTTTTGGTAAAAGGAAAACATTTTTTTGTTTTATTGCTCAAGTCATGACTTGTGTCGTTCCTAACTTCTTGATTCATTTGCATTTCGCTCTATATTTATGGCCTTATCATTTATTCATTTGATTTTCAAGCGTTATCGGATTTCATTCATACCCTGGTCGTTAAATTTGTAAAGCCAATAACGCTCGTTAGCAATTGTGGTTCGATCCCTAATTGGCTAACAATCAACATCGTTGTACGTAGCATCCAAAAACATGTTTCCATAGTTACGAATTTCGTCATTGGTTTAAAATTGGTTCTCCGTTGGTGACCCTCCATTCCAAGTGAATCATTATTCAAAGCTTTCTTGGAGACAAACGGAGAGGGGATCTCTGCAAAATATACATATTCCGTTTTTTTAGGAAATCATGCCTTCAAAGGCAACTAAACAGAGAATACTTATTTCCTTGATCTTTCTTTAATGTTTCAGTCAAGTCCCATTGGCTTAGTTGGGTCAAGTACTTTTTGAATGTAATTGATTATAATTACGTTAGCTTGAAATGTAATTAGTTACAACATCATTTTTTTTTTAACTTTTGCATCCACGATTACAATTTCTTTCCAGCTGTAATTCAATTCCTTTCAGTTTCGTTTGAACTTCAGCTGAACGTTTGTTGTCACAGAAATTTTTAGTCATTATCGACCGTTTTGCGAACCTTGCTTTTTGAAATATTATCGCTTTGCTTTGCTTTTCATATGTGTTCAGAGTTTCCGTAAAAACATCTAGTAGTCAACTTTAATGTGAGGCTCCATCAATATCAAAGTTTATTGCGACTAAATATTAAGTCAACAGGTTAAAAATATGTGAAAATATGTAAAGTATGAATAAAACGATGTATACGCATTTACAAGTTATTAAGAATCGTCTAAAAATGACTTAGTGATATCACAGATGGCAATGACTGGAATCGGATAAGTGATCATGAAAGAAATGAAGAGGAGTGAGGCAAACAGTACCGATATAATTTGTTGGCCAAAATAATCTTTAAGGTGGGAAGAATGTGAAAAAAGTTGAGAAAGTCGAAAAAAAGTTTATTATGGTAAAAAGGTCGCTTTTAGCCCCCTTGCTGCGTTTTCCCTACTCGCAAAACTCTAAGCACACACTTCATTTACTAGATTATCAATTGAGTTTCTTCATTTCATTTGCAAGAAATTTGTTTGTTTTTTCTTGGAAAGTTTGACATTAGAACACTTTTTAATTTACAAGGATGCTATCGCAATCAATTCATTCTATTCTGAAGCCTATTGCTACTGCTTTGGACACTTTTGTTCACTAACTGGTTTTGGTTTTTTGTTGCTTGAACCAAGGAATACAACAGACCCTGCATCAACCTAAGCTGACCGGTATGGTTGGTTAGCCATGGAGTCCGTCAGGACTGGAAAGGAAAGCTTTTTGAAACCTCACTTGAAGACGCTTGAGCGTTGTGTTTCCTTCTAATCGGGTGCTTGAACGTGAGGGTAGAATTGATTAAGTTCTCTCTTAATATATACTTAATGAAATAATTATGAATGTAATAAAAGTGTGTTTTACCTGACAATGAAAATACCTTTTGCATGTTTCCATTAAACTATCCGTTAAAGAAGTTTGAGAAAGTGTATTTACAATCGGCCTAGCATCGCCCATCTCCACACCTCTATTTAAAGGTTAGTCTCGTTTAGCCAACCAAGTGGTCGGTCGTCCAACAGCCATTTTACTCCTACGTATCCTTGGCCCTGCCAAGTAGAGCTGGCCAAGAAGTAACCTAGTTCTGTCAAGATTTGCATATTTCATGATAAACTATCCACTAAAGGAATTCTTAATCACATTTTGACAGTCATTTGTGCCCAAAACTCAAGGCTGACTCGACTTAACGGACCTAAAATGGAAACAATGTTACCACCAATCTGCACTATTCATAGACGAAATTGGGTATTTATTTCAAAGCGTCACCTTGTTTATGCAAGCAAGATTCTGAAATCAGCAAAGGACAATAGTTAGGTGTCAAAACTACTCCAAAAATTCATTTTTTAAACTTTATGTATCTGAGACATAGTTTATGGGATTCAATCACAACAAAATATAATGCATGATAGATCAAGATCCATGTTCCAATGTTTCAAAGAGAGCACAATTGTCCAATACCCGAAAGAGACTTAAATCGGATAGTAATAGTGGCTATTATTATCATGACAGGATTTTCAATATCACAGAAACCTACATTTATTGCATAACGATACTTCTTTGTTGCTTGAGATCAAAGTAACGTTTGAATTAAGCAACATTCGTTATGCAATAACATCAAAGCCGAACGAAAACTGCAATGTAAAGCTTGAAAGGAGCTGAAATAGGTACCCATACATACAGTTATCGATTGAAAACAGAGAGGCGTTTCATTTTGCGTTTAATCTACAAAAGGAATCGAACGTTTCTACATTGGTTATGTTGTGTTTTTGCAACAGCAACGCAATTGGTTGCCTGATACATGTACCGTTTGTAGGCCTAGCTGTTGAGCCAAAAGATCCCTGTCTATGTAACGAAAGCTTATGTTTTGAGACCCCTTTATTGAAACAAAAAAGACAACAGTTGCTACAATGGTACCGACATATTTTGCTTATACAAATCATTGTAAAATTTGTAAGCAATTATGCGACAAAATATCGGGTGGAACGAAATTTAAAGGCCACCCCGGTGACTTCTGACCATTGCAAGAGACGTTTGAAAAACCTACTGTCATCGCATGCTGATCCAATTTCAACCTAAAGGAGATTGATAAAACCTCTCATGATTTGGCGCCTGATGGAAAAGCAAGAAAAAGTGAATGTAGTTTTTTGGTCAAAGCCAAATCTACGTGACGATGAAGGTCGTCAATTGGCCGAGAGAAGTGGGTGGTTGAGACCGGTGTCCATTCCGATATGCATTCAAAAGTGGACAAATAAATGCAAGAATATAAAAGGTGAATGTGTCCAAAAGTGAGCAGACTCCAAAAGAAAGTCAAAACCTAATCGCAATGTCCTTGGTCAAAACATCGAAAGCAACATCAAGGAAATCTACGTGCAGGAAAACATCAGAAGGCACCAAAAGTGACCTTTAATATTTTTCATTCTTGCTAGGCTGTTAAGAAAAGTACATAACATCCTGTCAACATGTTTGGATTTGGGTACAGCAAACTACCGCTTCATAAAAATAATTATTGACTATTTCGAACCTAGAGTTATTTGTTTTTCAAATCTGCAGACAATGCTCATCAATGCATCAATGCGAAACCATTTGACTTGATACATAAAATTGGTGGAACCATCTAATGTACCTCTTTCTTGAAAAAAGGGAATTTGGCGCCAAATGCTACCTTTTTTCCTAGGTGTTCCCTCGGCTCAGTAGCTACCTGTACGTGATAAAAGAATCATATCTTTCTAAAATTCAGCTTGAGCCCATAGATAACTTCATATATAGATCGATCAAGGGCGCTGCGATCGCATGTTTTCGTCTCAGCTGTCGCTGGTGGAAAAAATGTTTCATTCGTAGTCAAGCTACTTAGGACAACTATGGTGCAAATTTGAATCGTTGACGGCTCGTCCAAATTCAGAGTAGAAACCCCTAATAAGACTCCTTGTCAAGCAATTGCTCTCGTCCAGCACGCTTCATAAAACGGGTTTGAGTAAGTTGTCCGACCACATTTTTAAGAACGAAATTTTGAGGAGGTTAAAATGGGGCTCAAGTTAAAGTTTTCATCCATGTGGTGGAAACACTTAACTGAAACTCAAGGAACAAGCCTGGATTCAGGCTGACCTCCAGAGGTGCCGGAATTACCTTGTTTACGTATAGGCGCAATCATGTCGCCCACATTCAAGCACATTGTTGGGAGATTGAAACGAAATTCCACATGCCTCATCATTGTGTTGCAATTTCGGATACATTTTGTTACACTTTCGAGATGCGTTGCTAAACAAGGGCAATCAATAGAGTGCATGATTTGCTCTACTAATGTCCAAATCTTTTTTGACATGTTACGTGTATTATGCCCTAAAAAGCATGTTTTTTATTATTCTACCACTCTTTCTACCTGTATATTTGTAAGATTCAAAAAAAATTAAGATTAAAGAGGAATAACAAACGTTTCATGATAATAATTCAACTTGCCTGAAGCGAGATTTAACGAAATCTCCTTGTCCCATTTCCACCAGCGTCAGCTGACCTGAAAACATGCTCATGCGGTACAGTTCCTGTTGAACTTAAGCATTCTAGTTATGGTTTTCTATGCTTGAGCCTGTCAACATGTTGAAAATCATGTTTCATCTTGAAACTAAAAATTCATAGCTTTTGTATTTTCATAAAAGAATTCCGATTATTTAACTTGCCCTTATCCAAAGCAGTTTTATAGGTAGCGTTCTAAGGGCTGCCGTATAGCGCAGGTGTGAGTTAATATTTTCTTGCTTAAGAAAATGGCGTTATTGATAACATAATCCGCGATATAAAGGCTTTGAAGGAATTCAAGTAGAACGACGATAAAGGATGTCATCCTAATCAGAGGTGTACAAGTAATAAGCCTTAGATATTCTCTTTCTTGACCAGCCTTAAACCTTAAACCGTTTAGACTAAACTTTGGTTCATCCCGAGCTCGCCAGATTCGGATCACCATGGGATTTCCTTGTCCAAAGGCTGGGACCCATTTCCACATTTCGGCTCTGGTTTCGTCACCCTGAAAACTGTTCATCGTAAGTAAACAAACACAGCGTTTTGGTCAATTCGTACACGCACACATGCCTGCTTTCATGCACATGCTTTAATAAATACTTACTTGGATGGATGAAGGCATGTATGCAACGCCCATGCTTGTAAAACATGGACAGGCATGGCATGGTAGGAACCACTGAAAACCTGACACACCTATAGCCGAGTCATCTATATATGAGGGGAATTTTTCGCCCATGGATTGGGTGGAATGGCCCAACATCTCGCATCGAAATTCCTGATCCATCTTGATGACGACTGATTGAGCTCAGGTCTCACACGGACTGTGGGCCAGCAGAAGTTCAGAATCATGGATCCACCCGCTACCAGCTCCTACAGAGGCAAGGATGCCAAACCTCGTCCGACCAAAGGCTTTCATAGGAATGGTCAACCTTTAGTGATAAGTGAGATTTTAGGCCTGGATTCAGGACCCTTCTCTGGATCTGTAGCTAATTAATGATTCGAACGGATTGCCTTTTGCTTTTGTAGACGAAGTTCATCGCAATTCCTCTAACTCCTCGTCGTCCATGTCGGATCTGTTCACTTCTCCCCAATTCAATGATCCCTTGGATGGGTCAAAGGATGATGTCGCCCGAGCCAAACCGAGTCATCAAGCATTGGTCAGGCCTCAAGGCCCTCGAACTTTGGCTCATGCCAATTCGTTGGAGACGGAGGAAGATCGACGAAGTCTGGCCTTTCAAATTGTTCTGTTCCATCTCTGCTCGTTTTATGAGAAACCATTGGAAAGGCGGGAAAGGCTCTTCCGGGGTAAGAGTCCGGGGTTAAAATGAATGAAATGTACTTACAGAATGGGTTCTGATTGAGCATTATTTTAGAGCTATGCCATCGTCTGCGAATCGATATGAGCGCGGCTCTGTATCAGTATCCGGAGTTGGCCTCGTTGCGATCCCATTATCAACATTCCTTTGTGCGGATGGTCAAATCTGTCCAAGGTCAAATGGATGCCCATCCCACGTCGACCCTACCCAAATCCCGAAGCATCCAATGCATCAATGAGGTTCGTGAACAAGATCTGTACCACAACTCGCGATATCAGAATGAGTTTGAAGAGCTGAGCTTCATCGCCAAAGGCGGTTTTGGGGTAGTATTTCGGGCTCGGAACAAGTTGGACGGATGCGTGTACGCGGTGAAAAAGATCGTACTCCGCTATTGCGATCCTGAATTGTTTGCCAAGATCTTCCGGGAGGTGACCACATTGGCCAAGCTCAACCATGCCAATGTGGTGAGTTATAAGACGGCGTGGCTGGAACCTTTTGTGGACTGTCCTCGACCGCGAACTCGCCTCCATTGTCAGCATCCATCTTTGCCGAACATGACGTCGGAAATGTGGTCTTCCAGCTCTCGCACGTCTTTAGGATTGAATGGTAATACGTTTGAAGAGGATCGGATTCTGAGGAGGATAGAGGCCACATCACAGAGTTCGGGTATCGTGTTTAATGAAACCGAAGAGTCGCAGGACGTAATTGACATGGGCATTTCAACGACTCGCTCGGCAGTTGTCACACACGCTGGTGTTAGTCGTGAGTAATAGTATATACATTACAAATATTCAAACCGATGTTTTTGATCCATCATTTGCATAGATAACCGGGTGAATCGATCGGTGACGTCAGCCATTGAGATAACTACTTTCCAAAGCTCGCTAAAAATGTCCAACGTAACATCGATTCAAGAGCTCGACGAGCACGATTCGGGTGGTAATTTTCCTCATGTCCAAGGCCTGGCAGCCACCCCGCCCAATCGGGCCCGATTACCGCCCATAACTGATGTGGCTGGAACGAGCCCATCGTCCCGATTTTGGATTGCTAGTGACGATGAAGACGAATTTTCGACTACCTCCTTTGATGGCTTGGATGACAATTCGCCCAGAAAGTCCCGGAAGACAAAATTACCCACGTTTCCAAAGCCAAATGGCGCTGAACACAGTGGCGCGTTTCAAAGCAACGTACAGGATCGAGCCGTGCTTTACGTGCAAATGCAATTATGTGACCGGACCCTTCGTGAGTGGTTAGACGAACGGAATGCGGTTGTGGATGCCTCGGGGCATTGTCAGATCGATGCAGCCATCAATTTACACATATTCGAACAGATCTTACGTGGTGTCGAATACATCCATGCCCAAGGGATTGTGCATCGAGACCTAAAGCCCAGAAACATCTTCTTAAGTAGAAACAATGAGGTAAGACCGTACTTCTTTGTACTGTACCTGTATTGAAAACCACCTGTGTGCATGAATTTTTCCTTGTCAGGTCCAAATTGGAGATTTTGGGTTAGCCAAGCATGATCTCGATAATAACATATCCACCCCTCAAACTCCAGTGGATTCTACAAACTACAGCGGAAATATCTTTACAACGGAGAAAAGTCATCACACTTCCGGGGTTGGAACCCAAGCTTACGGAGCCCCTGAACAACTAGCTTTCGGAATAGTCAACGAAAAAGTAATATGAAGCATCAAATACCTAAAGGTCGATGTATGGCAAGGTGTTTGATAGTTATGTCTCTTTTGTTATAGAGTGATATTTACAGCGTGGGCATAGTTCTCTTCGAATTGTTCCATCCATTTTCTACGGCCATGGAAAGAAGCAAAGCCATCACGCAAGTTCGTCAAGACATGGTGCCAGAGGATCTAGCCCTCAAGTATCCCCTTGTTACCAAAGCCATTCAATCGATGTTGGCCAGTGTGCCTTCTTTGCGACCTCGAGCTACTGAGGTTCTTCAAACGCTATTTTCTGCGGAAGCCAAGAAAAAGCAAGCTCTCGAAGAGCAAGTCCAGCACCTGGAAGATGTTGTGGCTGAGCAGAAATTGGCCATGCACGCGAAGGATGAATTGATTAGGAAGCTCCAAGCCGCTCTGGCCAAAATGAATACTTCTACACCATGAATCGTTACTCAAAAGTATTAGTTTTGCCATGCGTATATGCTCAACCTTGATTGCACACCCAGTGAACGCTTCGAAACCAAACCCACGTCGTGATATTTTCACTTTATGAAATGTATTTCATCGTTCTCGTGAATACATTCGGTCACAGCCAAAATGCATCAAGCGTGGATTTGAAGCTGTCTTATAACTTATACTGAATGCAAAGGGTAAAGTGCGGCTGACTCTTCAGACAATATCAATGCGGGGCATCAATCCCGGATAAGGGATGAAAGGTCGGCGAGCAGACTCCTCTTCATTCTGGACATCTTCCAGAACCTCGGAGGTCTCTCGCTCGCCCGTTATCGAAATAATGACCTTCTTAATGGCTTCGGTGGCATGGGAATCTGTGAGAATGGCCAGGTGATCTATGTGAGGAAGGACCAAGTGATGAACCGGTTGTCTTTGTTCTTGGGACCATTTATTGCAAGCAACCAGACTGCGCATATTCACAGTGCCATCACCATCGCCATAGATTAGATTTGGGCCGGAAGCGGGGAACGAACGGTAAACCATTCTGGAATACAGAAATCGGTTCTGATCCTGACCAAATCGATAAGTAAGAGACTCTCATTGGCTTACCTCTCTGTAGTGGGGACAGAAGCACCATGGAGACAATATACTTCAACCCCAGGAGCTTTCAGGTCCTTAACTAAATCTTTGGTGTCCTCTCGCATAAAGCTCATGTCAGGATAGGCGTAACCATTGAAAAATTCCGAAATGTTCTTGACCGTGAAATTCACGTTATCAGATTCCACCAAGATCTCATCCTCACTCCAGAGTTTTTCACTTGGCATCAGGAACGCCAAACTGGGATTAGACCGCTCCTCAATTTTGATACTATCCGTGCTGATCAACCAAGCTCCCAAGTTGTCACCTAGAGAAATTCAAATTGACCGTGAATAACACCTGACAGAACCCATGAGCAACTCTGACCCGCCTTACCCACGGCAAACACTTTCATGGCTCGTACGGTTCCGGCCCAAACTCCGGCCAATGTGACCATGGCTCGTATGTACTTGTCCTTCCAGGCTTGTTTCTGACGATTCAGAAAGTAGAGCATATTTGGGGCACCCATGCTGTGGCATATCAGAATAACAGGCGTGTTATCATTTTCTCCATAGGCCTTCTCAACTAGAGTCTTCATATTGGTGAAGAAATCTGCGAGCTCATCTAGAAATAATTTTAATGTAGAAAATTGACAATAACGTCAAAGATAAAGCCTTTCAATCTTACTAGGTGCTTTTCGGAAGTCGTACGGAGCTCCGTACAAATTTTTGTCGCTCTTGTAACCCAATTTTCGAAGTCGATCGGCAATTTTGTGGAAATACACGGAATACCCATTTTGCGAAGGGTCAATGTACTCCACACTCGACACATTGCCCCATCCGACAACCCGAGTTTCGACTCCGGGCGGGCTATGGGAGGTGTGAGTCTCTTTATCGTACATTAGACGCATATTATCGGCCCAACAGCTGATAGCAGAAGGCATCATCAACTCGATATTCAACCACAAGTCAAACCAATCGCTCTTTTTGGCACACATGTAATGTGGGGAGGACGTCTTGTTTAATCGGGCCTCAATTTGGCTACCACCATCTCCAGGAACTGTGCGATTAATATAATTGTCATTAGTTATTGAATTTCTTTCTTTCAGTGATATGACTTACCGAAAATGACCGGATGGTGAACCGCTAGGCACACAAATGGAACAAGGTACAAGATGAAGGCACCGAGCATTAGGTTTGAAGTCAGCTTCTGTCCAGCCATTTAGTGATTGATTCCCTAAACAACGGAGATATAAAGAAACCCAGAGAGAAGGTCAGAAATGGGTCAACATCCTTCCAAGCCCGAGTTTCTTTGTTTGAGTCTTGGGACGAGGCAAGCCCTCATTCAGATCACAGATACGTATTTGTACAACGCGCTTGGGCCCTGTTCAAAGTGCATGTGGTGAGAATTCGGGACTGTTTTAAAAGCCAGGAGTGGAAAAACGAGTAGTAGGGTAGAAAAATTGAAATGTAAGTTATGAAAAGAACGGAGCAGACACGATCGTACGAGCTCAGAGAGACGCTTAGAACTCTTAGGGGAAGGAAATTAGCTTTCTATCCGAATATAACGGAGAATCATTCCTTTGTTCGCTCAACCTCAATATTCTGCGTTTGAATCGCTAAATCTCAACGAGACACTTGTTTATGTGTTTGACAACGGCGATAACACAAGATGACTCTCCATAACAGTTGTATAACCTCATTTGAGAATTCGAGTTAAATGGGGGTCAACATACTCATTTAAAGAAATGACACAATTGCTCCTCATAATAATTAGAAACAAAAAGCCTCTCGTCAACGGAAAACTATTCAAATGAGGAACGGAGGAAGCTAAGCTATTTTTAAATTCATTCATAACATATCATGATATAATTCTTTATGACCTACTTAAAAGAGGACTAAGAGTCAATCATTCGGATAATTTTAAAAAACATTCCCTCGTTCCCCAAAGGTTTTGGCTTTCCAACCAGAAACTTGTGAGAAATTCCCAGCAAACGGAGCTATAACAAAATCACTTAAAGGTCCTTGCTTGAGAAGCTTTTAGTTACAATAAGTGTAGAGCAATATGTAACGCCAATAACTAGTGAACAAAAAATTGAAATCACCACGACATAGTATTAAGACTTATTTGATTTGATGAAAGAGCGGCAGCAAAAAAGAAAACCGTTTCAAATCCGCTTACAAGTTTTTTGGCAAATTTTGGCAAATATAATACGTTATTGTGTCTTTGTGGAATTCCTTTCGACGACAGACAGATGGTGGTCAGAGTTTAAATTAAACAATGCATTCCCCTCATCACACCTGAGTTTGACATTAATGTGATGCATCAGCAAACCTTTTATAAAATATAAAAAAAATCTTCCCTTACCTCAAAGAGATACTGCTTTTGTACGGACGAGTAGTTATCCACTTGAGGATTTCACTGAGACTGATATCCTTCTATCGATCAAGGGAACTTTCTTGACCAACATTGGGATTCCTCCAGGGACTCCTTCATCTTTCACCACTGCTCGAGTAACGATTTCCTTATAAAATATTGCGCTTAGTGTCCTCTAATGTAAGAGTAGTGCTCACTTTTGAGATTCACTTTGATGCTATCGTCGGACAAAATGAATGTAACAATTGTAAGCATGAAGTAACTTATAACGAACATAAAAAAAGAACATAAACGTTTATTTACTGGGAAAAATATTACTGGGTAGGATTACAATCTCAAGGACATGTCATGGTCATTAACAAATGATGAGAGTTTAAATAGGTCAACTAGCTCATTTTTTAAAAATAATTATTCTGAATTGCCTCATTATGACTTGGAAGCATATTGACTGATGAGGTTTCTTGAATCCAAAGAGCTCTATGAGAATCAACCCCAAAATTGGTCGTCTTTGATGTCTAAGATCATGTCAATGCCGAATGTCCAAATTACTCGAAGACATGTCATTAATTCGTTCATGGTGGATGGATTGAATACAGCCACTAAGCTAAGAGGCAATCTTTCCTTGCCCATTTTGAGACGCAATTTGGTTGACTGCATTACGCTCGATTGACAGATTGACCCATTTATTGTGAAGAAATATCTTTGGCTCGGTTCGACCATTTTAGAATTTAGGGATAGGCTAAATAAAAGGACACATAATTCAAACGAAGAGCCACAATATTTGTCGAAATTATTAAGCTATTAACTCTAAAGAAAGGTAACACTCATCTTGTTGATCTGAATGGATGTTGATGAAATTGACATTTTGTAAGGTATTTAGAACAATGATGTTCCATTGTTCAATTAACTTATGTCTTAGTTAGAGAGCCAAGTTCGTTTGATCACTACTTTTCATGGGTTCTCTTCTACGCAGAAGATCTCTCCGAATAGTTTGCACTTTAAACATACGAAAACTGAGGACTTATCAGAAAAAATGAAGGCCAGGTCTGGAAAAGGAATTGCTAGAACTACTTGTTTTTAAGTCACCCATATAAATCTGATATGACAATCATTAGAGAATACGTAACTTGTTCTTGTGAGAAACACCCTGTTTAGTGCCTGTATTCAAATTTAACTTAGTAGGTGAAAGAAATCGAACATGGAGAGAAGGATTTTCATGGTTTTTTTTTCTTTAGAATGCATTAACGTCACTACACTCAGAGATTTTTACATTTGGCCTGTCTCATTTTTATGCATTGTGGGAATTAGTAGATCATCTCTGAACAGACGATCAGAACGTCAATTTCGAAAGGGGTTTCTATCGTAATAATAAGTAGCTTCATAATCAGACTTAATTGTTACGTCTTGAAATAACCGATTTGTCTAGCCTTTTATTGCTTCTTCAACATTTCCGAGAATTGAAAACCTGTTCAATGTCGTCTTTATGTGGTACACTCTGACAAAAAAGACAATGTTATTAAAGATTCGAGTTATACTCATTTGTATCAAAGATAATTAATTCATATCAAGACCTGGAAGATGTTCTTTGAATCCTGAATTGCATATTTACATAAAGTACATGTGCGCTTGTCATAGATTACGGAACTATTATAAGAATAAAGAAAATCATTCAAGACTCCAAAACTCCAGGCAATATGTCTAAGATCTACTCAGTTTTCTTACGCGGTCAGAATGATCAATAGAACGAAAAGATGTCACTTACGTGACAAACTGCATTGGAGTTCTGTCAGGGGTTGTTCAGAAATGAAAGGTGGTGGAAAATGATTGGATTTGTCCACACAGAGGGTGGAGTATCTCTCAGTAGGATAGGGTTGGCTTGGATTGAATTGAAAACAAAGTTACTCAAGGATTGAGACGACAAAGACTTTAAATTACCCCCGGGGGTTGACACTGCGCATAAACATAACACAGAGGTACTCGAACACACTTGATTGATTTCTCCAGATCTGTGTGCAATACGCACGAACTGTCGAGCCACACAACTTTATGATTCTGAACCAGCTATGTAGCGAATGAATCAACTACTCGGTGACTTCAACAAATCCAGATCTTCCATCGTAAAATTTGGATGACAATGCCACAAGAAAAAAATGGTTAGAACCAAGGCAGTCCATTTCAGAGAGTTGCAAGTGCACACAATCTTTACTCAAAGGCAGATGGTGAAAAGATATGTTGCACATGCAGATTGCAGAAAAAGACCCCGGGGTAACGAGACTGGTATAATAATGGGATAATCTGTGTGAGAATCACTCGGCAGTAAATTTCATGGAATACCATTATCTTACTTGGGACACTAGGGATTAGAGGGGTAAGTATGTGGAAGGCTCTCAGGAAAACTGAGAAATGAGTGGCACCATCCAAGAAGGTGTTGACAAAAAACCGCCATAATTCTTTCGTGGTCATTGAACACAAAACCATTGGTCGAGTTTTTCTTGATCATTTTTTGCTGTTCTCCCCTCAAAAACACGTTCAAGATGGAAAAATCGCAATTTGTGGCTTTTCCCATTCTTGGTCTGGCTTGGTCTGGCTTGAGATGGCAGGAAACCCGGTTGTTTGTGGGTGATTGGCGGGGTCTGGCCAGCACTCGGTTCCAAGCGATTGATTGGATATCCAGAGCTCGAACAGATGCTCTCGACCAAATATATTTATTAATCCAATCCGTTTGTAACATCGGTTTGAAATTCTGTCTACTCCGTCAGTTTTGGAGTGCGCAAACAAATTAGCTCGAACAAAAGAAGATCCATGCCTCCGTGTGCTTCCCAGCTCTTTTGTTCGAAAAAGCGCCTCACTTAGTCTTCGAGTACTTAAGGCAGTCATAGAGCCATAGAGATCATGATAACCACTATCACTAATATGCTCCTGGCGAAAAGATGGAGATCAAAGCGATGATAAATGAACAGAGCAGAGAAACTTAAGACAGGAACTAGTGCAGCACCAAAAGCCACTCCTCACCAAAAGACAAAGATCCTCCGAGATGAGTGAGCACAAATTGAGGGGGTGCGCGTGCTCCAAGGGAGAGTGTGTGGAGAATCGGATGTTTAAGGCGCTTCGCACCACCAACTGGATTGTCAAACGGCTAATGCAATATGGTTGCAGTCGCTCGAAAGTCGTCAAGGTGTAAAGAGACCATCAGAAAAAAAATCGCCTTTCGTTCTTTCCAATGACAAGTGCAGAGCTACGTAAGTAGTCTGGGCATGGGAAATTTGCTGCTCCTAAAAAAAAAGAGAACCGAAGTGTATTACACCAAGGGGGTGATTAAAGCGCAATGACGGACCATTATTGAGAGGCCAGAGACAAAAAAGTTTGCAACGTCGGCTGGTGATTGATTTGTCCACCATCCTCTTGGTAATCAGTCCAAGTCCCATCGATCAAATTGAAGGCAGCAAAAAAAGAACAAACAGTAGTTGGATGGAGTTAACCGAGCAAGAAATGAGACAACTCCTTCTCGTTCGATGGTGAACGAGAGGCATTCAACGGCCGAAAGACGGATCGATGCAGTTTCCGCGACAAAGTTCAAAAAGCTTCCATGCCACCGATAGAACAATCGTTGGGTGAGTTCTTGGCATTCATGCCAACCCCAGAGACTCGAAATTAGCGAAAGTGCACAACTTCGTCATGCCTCGTTTTTGCATTCCTCTAGACGATTGGGCCCAATGGCCAATTCTCTGTCAGCCCCCTGATTCAATCCAAGCATGACCCAAGACCGTCAGTAGTCGCTGACGGGTCATGATCTTACAATGACTCCCGAGATGCCGGTGCTAATCAAAAAGAACGTGTCCTCTACCAATGTGTATTGTGTGGCTATTGTGATACTATTGCTTTATCATCTGGGATTCCTCTCGCCCTTGACGGCCAATCTCATTCAGAGTGAGGCCAATGGTCGAGCATCAACCCATTGTTCAAAGGTGGCGACTCCAGATTTCGCATCTTTATCTGACGAGCCCGTGTTCGTCAACCAGTCCACTCGCGTTCCGTTATGCCAGTGTCAAATTCAACTACCTCAAGTGTATTCCACGCATTCGTCTTTTGAGGACACCACTTGCAGTGCCACCGCTTTCGCCCGAGGAGATCACCAAAGAGTGGTGGGCTTTTCTTTCTATGGAGATTCGAGATCTCCTAAACACAAGTCAAAGCAATACTACCAAGGGATCATTGATAACTTGGGTCTCATGAACAAATTTTATCCAGGATGGATCATGAGGTGAGTGAAAAATTGAACAAAAAGCAAATTAAGTGAGGCGTGTTTTCCAGAGTCTCTTTTGCGAGTTAAACTCATATCTGTAAATATTTGTTTGTAACGTATTTGCCCTATTGCATTGACATCATTATATTGGTCAATTGATTAATTATGTATATAATCGGATTTGGTAATCAAGTCTGTTTATAAGCTATGGCTCTCTATTTATATCTTACATCAAAGCAGAATGCTCGGTCTATTATAACAAAGCAGCGTCATTAATATTTGAAATCAAAGCCTAAGGTTGTCAGGAATGATTTGCGTTTATGAATTGAGGACGGGTCCTCAACATTTGACGTAGAAGATTTTATAAATTCTGGAATATGGACTGGGTTATGATAAGGCATAGACCACCGGAATCCAGTGGTCTATCGATAAGGGTTATAATGTTAATGTAGAGGGAGCAATTCCTTTAAATAGGTGTAAGGGTCTTTAGTGGGACGTAGGGTTCTTAGAATCGAGAAACTTAAACTGAAAGGTTTGATCAAAATCATCAACATATCGATTAGGCTAAACATTGCATCCAATCTAAATGTGCGTTTGGAGAGCATCTTTAAGCCCTCGTGAGTTCAGGCTAGTTCGAACAAGGAGGTCCACTTCTCTTCTTTCTCGGGCTCCTTCATTGTTTCATTTAGTTCCCTCTAATATTTGTAGGGAATACGTAGGCCTTGTTGATCCGGTTGTATGTTTCAAGTCAGACTTGGACAATTTTTTAACTAAGATTCCTGATCAACGCTATATGTATTCAAGGACTGGTCACATTCATTAACTCAAATTCATTTATAGATCAGATATTAGCAGAACTTTTCGTGGCTTATCCGCTTGACATTATACCTTATACTTCAAACAATCTGAGTTGACGATTCCAGGCAACGCAGAAATGAATTTGTTCAAAGAAGGATCAAGAAGTTTAGTAGTGAAGAGAATAAACCTGTTAGTATATTATTTTCCTCAGATTCCGTACTAATTTGTAGTGCGTAACCAAAGAATTGACACTCATGTGCATGCATAGCTTATTAACTAAGGGGTAAACAAATGTATTCGTATTGCAGGAAGTAAATTCATGGATTTGTTTGCTCTGAAAAGAGGGTTACGATCAGACGAAACGTTTGTCAGATTTCGCCCTTTTAATAACATCGTTGTCATCTTGTCGCCGAATGCCTCTTGATTCAACATGCCGCCGACCTAACTTGAAAGCTTTTGAGCATGGGGGCCTCTGGAGGCTGTGACCCATACCACCGATCGAGACACTCTTGGACATAATCCTAAACCCAGAGGTTATCCTTAAATCCTGAAAAAGCGACAAATATGATAACACAAAAAAGGAGGTATTTCCAAAACGCTTTGTCCCATCAAACTCACCAATGACTATGTTTTAAGACACATTTTTTGTTGCTCTTGATTACGTAGGTGATGGGTTAGACCCATGTAAATTAATGCCGATGCATTCCGTTCTCCCAGTATATACGTAAAATCCGTTGCATATCTTTCAAGAATTTGCGCCCTCTACTTAACCGGTTTACCCATTAAGTACCCGAATAATAACTAAGCTAAGAAATTAAGATATAACTTAAATTATTCATATTCGAAAAGAAGGAGTACGAAAGTGAGAAAGGCAATTTGCTTTTCATACAATTCCTTTGAATTGATCATATTTTTTTCGTCATAAGCTTCGAAGAAAGCTAAGAAATGAATCGTTTAGGAATTCATCATTTTATTGTGAGTCCAACAAGGCCCTAAAAAATCTATTAGGACCTCATTCCTCGTGTGACGTGTCAAAAAGAAATGTCAAATCAATCAAAACATTTGTTGCGAAATACCTTGAAACATTTATTGTGTCAAAAGAGTTTGTTTATCGACCCCACCTACGTACATCAGTGATTTGGCAGAGCCTATGATGTGTCAAGTTTCAAAATTTCCAAATAAACTTTCGTCAAGGTATGCGTTCACTGTGGTTTTGCCCATGCGATTCACCCTCAAGGGTTTCCGGCCATTTAAGATAAAACGAAGAGAAAACATGAGAATGTACTTGATTTTCAGGTAGCTGTGGAAACAATTCCCCGTCATACAAACCCTTTGCTTGTTCTAACCCGAAATTGATGGCAAGGTTTGCTCAAGATCATGCATGCAATATTAAAACTATGGACATTTCTCAGAATCTTTAAGGAATGCATCGCATACTACCATTGCTTTGAGATGGATTATCAAACAGTTACCTTTCTTTGAAAGTCAATAAGTGAATTTCAGTCAGGCATGATCTATGATAACTGACAGAACCGATATACCCCTTTTTTCTCTTGAAATGAAGATAAAAAAAAACAAGAATAAAAGTATGGTCCTTGCTCTCTCGCTAATTCTGCCAGCAGTCGTACATTTTGCTTGACAAAAACCAAGGCCCATCACATTGTGCCGTGCGAATATAATTAGATAAAATAAGCCAAACGTTCATCCAAAGTAGAGGTTCTAAACGTAACATTCGATATGGCTCTCATTTGCTAACACCACAGCCTCGAAACTACAAGCATGATCAAAATTGACAGGGGTAAAACAGCAGACGTCATTATAACAAGCTATACCTTTCCAGCGCAAAGGTAACTTACGGTGGTAGTCTCTTTGATAGTGGAAAATGTGTATGATTTGAGTGTAGAAAACCGTGAAACATGTCCAAGATTCATTGTTTTATTGATGGGTGCTTGATGGTCAGCAAAGCCGGCAATGGCAATCATACCATCATTTTCTTTTTCGATGAGCGATGTCGTGTCCGTGTCAGATTGGTTCTCTGTCTGTGGGTGTGGTCAGTGTCTAATTGCTTCCTTGAGGAAGGTCAGGCATAAGAATTCATCTGGGGATCTCTTATATGATAAAGTCCTTAAGCGAATTATCTTCAACACCGTGATTCTTCCTGCTCACTTGCCTCTTAGACCACTCAGTTAGACTAGGTCGTTAAAGAGGTTATAATTTGGGACCAGGCTTTGAACCAAATTTTCGATGCATTTGTTTTTCGTTTCGATAATTCACGATAAGATTGCCGTTATTTCTGGCCACCCTGTAAAGTCAAACACAATCTCATCAAAATGAAATCGACGCACAAGTTCTAAGTTCAGCGTTCTGAACCAGAAGAAGATGGCTTTTCGGAGAGCCAAACATAAACATTAATCATCCAATTAAACCACAAAGTCCTCTCGAAGGCAAAACCAGGCGAAATTGAACGTCCCTCTATGAAGTGTGCAACAAGTGTAACCAACAGATAAATGGAGCACATTTACAGCTCCCCACCTCCAAATTCAATTCTTCCCTCTGTCTCCTTTTCCAGGCTGTATTTCGATCTCAATTTGGGCGATGACCTCCTCGGTTCCTTATGCGAGTTGTCTTGCCAGAATGCCAATCTGGATCTGTGCCATATCCAACACCTTCCTGGGACACCTCTCCCAAATGCTAGTCGGATTTTCCCCATGAATTGGCGCTTTTTCCCCACACTCGACCCTCAGGTAGGAGAAGCGAACTATTTCAAGACTAAGCAATGTTGCACGACCGTACTTTCATTACTTACGCAATACTAGTCATAGCTGGCTGTGGGTACTTGCTCCATATAGATTGTGTGTGTGCGTAATGATGCCGATGTCTCATGCTTCAGTGGTAATGGTGTTGGCCATAAACAACCTCTTCCACGGAAAGTTGTTTTGTTCAAATCTGACGTTTTCTAATTAAACGGATGTTCTTGATCACTTCAACGACACCCACTTGCTCCAAAATGGTCGTCAAAGTGCCCGGATCATGTGGACATTGTGCATTCATTGGGGCAGTATGAAGTACATGAATCCGTGGTCTCATCCATCTATCGTCTTCATCCATTTCAGGTTGACTTATTTGTTTCCCGAGACCTGGACAGTCGCTTCTCGGATCGCGAACAATCTGCGGTTCAAGAATGGCTTAATTCCAAGTGGGCCTTTCACATGATGCGAGATCATCCGGCCCACGTGGTCAGTATTCTTGGTAGTGGTTGGGGAGTCAAGTTAACATCCACCGAGATCCGCTCCCAATGGAAAAGCGCCTGGATGATTGGCAAGAACTCGCCCATAATGTGGGCCACCCGGGGAATGACCGGTCCTGATCAAGGGTTCTTAAAAAGGTAACAGGATCTTGAATGACCTTTAAGAACAGCTAATTCGGTGGAGCCAGACTGCGTGAAAAGAGTGCACGTTTGAGCTGCCTGAAGAAAAAAAATCCATTTGTCTTCGGTGCGTGTGCATGTGCACTTATGAGAAAAACTTGTCGGTGATCGATCGTTTGTGTCGCTGACGAAGCGAAGAATTGAAAAGTTCGGGTCTAAAACATTTCTACCGCTTTTTTAAAGGTTCGTTTGGCCATGGGCAAAGAAGGACTCCATTCAACACGACAGCTACACATGTCAAGTGTTCCCTGGAACCCTTGGATTTCCAACCCCTCGAAAGAATGAACCCGATAACTTCATCGCCTCGGTTGTTGCACAAAACATGTCCATCTGGAAAATATGCCCTTACCAATGTCGTAGAGAAGGGCATCGTTTGGACTGGATTTATTGCTAGAATGGCCATTTTTCCTCTTATGCCACCATCACCCCTGAATAGCTTGAAAATACATCGATCCATAAATTAGCCTACATTTGACATTTGAGTGTTCCTGAATTTCAATCTCGGTCCCTTTGTACGGTTCGGTACGTGTGCCCAACTCTTCTTTGTCAATGTTCCAAACCTCTCACGCACAGGGGAGCTCAAGGATGCTTGGCTCCCTCCCTAAATCCCTACATCCAATGGTTCCTCGTTCGCTTGGCTAGGCATTATACGGAAGAAGGAATAATACGCATGTCCCTGACGTTAATATTTCATTCCAGAGACACATTTTGAATTAGTTAGAATTTATGGCGTCGAAGCTGGAGAAGAACCGGCGGTCTCCACGAGCAGTCGTGGAACACGAATGAATGCAGTATTGAAAAGACCCCAAAACAACCATAAAGCGAACAGTCAAGCCAACATCCAAGTTGGTGGGCTCAACTCAAAGCGATCTCATTCCAAATTCATATGATTATTTGTCCAGGACCAACATGCAATCCTTCTTTTATTTGTATTGTGCCAATTTCCAATCCTGCCTACGGTGAATCCAATGCACGCCACATGCAGATCAGAGCGACCGACAGCATTGGTTCCGTTCACCCTTCACACATTCTATAGAGTATATAAATATAGTATCCGGCTGTGGTAGCACTTATAGGTACAATACGTACAAAGGGTACCTACTAAGTACAAGTGCACAGGGAGGAAGCTGAGCCACTGGGTCTTGCATGCATGTAGCCAAGTTAGTCAGTTGGCAAACTTACCTACACATTAGTGGTCGTACCGTCAACTTGATAGGGAACAAGGGGAAACCAAGGGGATCACAACATTACCGAGTAAACGAAGCTCCACCTGGATCGTTGAACGGGATATGAATAAATAATGTAATTGCCTCAATTCCCAATCGAATCATCGTCTCTACGGACTGTTAATGGACTTGACTCGCAGGAATCGATCCTTTCCTCCACCCTACTCACTTGCATTTTAAATGTCATCAAATGCTTGGCAAAACCAAGAAGAGCAAATGACCTTGGAATCAAATGTGCACTTATATCTGATATATTTAGGTGGGCTAGGTGGCAGAGAGTTTGTTAATGATGGAATTTGCTTCCTTATATTTTCGAGATGATCGCCAAATCTGGTGTTAAATTAGATGCACCAGAAAATAGGGAAAGATAATGTCTTGGACAAAAGCTTTCGAATTTTAAAATATCAGGCACATTTATCAATGATGAATGATGATTTTATTGATTTTCCCTTTCGTCGTCTGAGGAAGAAAGACAATTTGAAAGCAAAACCCAGATCAGTAACGAAGGAAGAGATGGTTTAAGAAATGTGTTCTTTTTAAAAAGAGAGCTTCGTTGGTCAATGCAATGACTGAAGTTGCCATAAACGACCATTCACCTCAATTTGGTACAGAAATGAAGTCATATTTTAGCTTTAGACGGTGTTTTGAAATGAACAATAAATTTGGTCAATGGTCGCTTGCGAGTATGTGAAGTTGGGGAGAGCAGAAGCATCAATCGATCAAGCGACAGAAGGAGAGAGGAAAATATTTGAAAAAGCTATTGTGTGATGTGAACAATGCCATTGGCTTCATCTCAAATGCACATTCCTTGAACAAGGAGTCCCTCCAAACCGCATTTGCTCCATTTCTGAAGCTAACAATTCATTCACGCCCTTTCTCCGAGGCGAATCGGCGTGATTCAGATCTCGTTGACGGTGATAGGCGCCATCAAACGCCGTTCAAGCTTCACACGAAAGGAGCGTCCGCCAGCGGAGAAAACCGGCGTCCAAAGTTTGGAAGATCGTGGAGGTCCCTTCGGAGGATGGAGAACACGCGAAAAGAGAAAGAGAAGGATCAGTTTCGAATTTAGAGATTGTGGATGAACATTATGAATAGAGAGAAAGCGTGTCACGTCGACTGGGAGTGAAGTGAGGTGGAAACAATATTGGTTCTATGAAGCCTTTGTGCTCTGAGTAGCCAGCTCGAGGCTAACGAGAAGAGGAAAAAAGTGAGATCTCTATGGAGACTGTGCTCGAGTTGTCACAATGAGAAGTCAGATAGACGACTATCATGGGGGCACTGGTTCCATGCACATCCTCTAGTCTCTCTTGCGGCACTTAACACTACAAAAACATCTTCACCATGCGACTTGATTGGGTGGGTTTGGGGTGTAGTGTGGTGGCCATTCTCATCTATTTCAACACATTGGACGCCCAATTCGTTTACGATGACACGTAAGTTTCAATTCCCCCATGCTTAAAGAGATTCAAAGACAGGAAGCTTGCAGATGCCAAAATTTGCCCGTCCTAAAGGGTGAACATTGAACAAGTCCCGATTCCGTTGCGAATGCCGCTGGTTTTTGATCACGCTTTGATAAGAAATACACAAACAACAGCTGTCACCGTGCGTGTGTGTGTGTGTGTTGAAAAATATATATCAAAGGCTTCACGTGTCGCATCTTATGGAATAAACCCCATCCATTGGTTGAGGGAAAGCCATCGTCTAAAGTTGGTGGTTGGTGGTCGGTGGCAGACGCTTGAGGGATTTCGCCTGGAGCATCTTTTATGTTTGCTCTCGAGTTTCGGGTGGATGATGTTGCTGACAACTATTTTCAAGAGGATTATAACATTGATGAGAGGTTCTCAATTGCTTGTTTGGCTGGCTGGGTTTCAGAGTGGAAGACTGTGTGGCAGTTTGTCGAGCTAATTTCGACCACTCCCCACTCAACGAGATCTACGTACGGCGCTTGGGAAACCAAAAACAATCTCGTCCAAGATTTTTGACATCGATTCCCACCATCAAATATCAATCGAGACGATGATTATTTTTCACTTTTCCTTAATTGCTCGATTTCGGGTTCTGATCGAATCGTCAGAAGGATCGCTTTTTTTTATCGCCACCCAAAAAAGAGACATCAATTCTCGAGTGTGGAGGTGTGAATCGCTTCACGATTAGCTTTTCTCTCTTCAAGCTAAAGAATGATCTTTTTGCGAGAAGGAAGCCGGATTAATGCGCCATTCGAATAAGGCGTATTTTCTCGCGCATTTCATTGTTCGCAGAGAAAGAAGACTGAGCGGATGGATGTCAGACTCTTGGAACGATCATTTTAACATTGAAATTTGACCCAGTAGCACAATTATCGATCGTTTAGAGAGCTAGTTATGATCTAACCACTTTATGAGCAGTTGTACGTAAAAAAATAACTATCAAGGCCCTTCTTTCAAAACGAGAATAAAGTCGTTTTACATGAACACCAATCTCTCATAAGCTATTTTATTTCTAAACAGATAGGGATACATTGCCATTCTTTTAATTGTTTTAATAGAACATTATCACGAAAATTGCCCCCTTCCTGAAATATTCAGAAATCAACATTTCTCTTAATAGTAAAGTCCCTCAGATAAAATGCTGAAAACCACTTGCCTTATACGAGTGAATAATTTACAAGCAGACTTACTAGAACTTGAATAAAGTGAAATTTTAAAGGCCACAACAAGCCTTAACTTTCAATTTTGGAGCTAATTTGAGGCTACAAAAATTTACAAAGGTTTGATTATCCTATTCCTTTCCTTAAAGATAAAGTCTTGACAAGTCAAGTGTCCAAGACCCTTAATTTTCTGTATCCCAAGACTGACTCGAAAGTTATTTTTAAGTCTTTCCTCTTTAAAGAAACAGAAAGCGCTAAACTATCAATATCTTCATTAACAAGCAAACCCACCTTTCACTGCCTTGATCTGCACGAAGCATGTAATTTTTGTTTTCACAATATTTAGTCTTTCTGACTGAAAGTGAAAGGGTGCAGAAGAGCCTGCCAGAAATGTCCATTCCTGAACGCCTTTGAAGGATTTCTACAGCTTCAATCGCAAGTCAAATCGTAAGAATTTTATCTGAGAACTCCTTCACTCAAATCCTTTCAATTATATACGATGGAACATTCAATTCTCGCAATCCGTTTGGAGAGTTAAAAGGTAGTAGATTTGAAGTGCGTTTCGTCAAAATTTGAACGAAAGCAGAGAGCACTTACCCAGAAATTGAGAGCTAACACTGAGTTTGATACATCAAATATGCAAATTACACGCTCGCTTTGAAAAGTTCTCGTCGCTTATACATCTACGTACGTGCAGCAGCTCTCTTCGAGAGCCACAGGGAAAACTCATTTCATCATTAAAAAGAGGGAAACTTTTCTGACGAAAATAAATGAACCCGTCATGCTTGTGAAGTCGTATGGGGCTTACATAGTATATACTCGTATGTATACAAACTTTTCTCATTACAAGCCCCTGGATGGACTGCTATCATGTTTGCTTTTGATCCGTCTCAATCCGGCACAAAAATACGTACACACACACACCATTTCATGACCAAATCCATTGACCTTTTCCAACCTAATGACCAAGGGAGCCATTTGTTATTCCAGACATGGAAACACGAAATGCTTCGACATGCCAATTCCTTCACATACTGTGTACGTACATATGGCAACATAATTGCACCCAGGTTTCCTAACTTATCGGCCCTGAAAATCCAAATATCATCATTGACAACATTCTGCCTCCTTCATTTCTGGTCCCAAAGAATGTATCCCGTCGTACACAATTGTGCATTGCCAATCTCGTTAGGGCTTATGATTTTCATATTCCCTTCTTTATGTGAAGCGTGTTCGGGTCGCGAACTGCTACCAAATAAGCACTCTTCTTCTCCTCTTTGGAGGTCCAAAGACGACCAGTCAGCGAGGACTCCTCGTTTATGTGGTGTACTAGTAGTCTAATGCAAAAGGGAGTTGTTGGATTGAGGGGGAAATAACATCATCGATAGAGCGCTACAGGGTCCTGCACCACGCACACATGCAGTACAGTAGATATACATCCATGCACACACGTTTTGACGGTGGCTGTGCTTACACGTAAGGCTCGATCCAAAAAAGCTCGACGGATCGAAACTCGGTTGAGTGTATGTACGTATAGTAGAGTGGAGAGGGAGATCGACTGAGAATGGATGGAGCAGAACCGAGCTGAACGAATGCAATGAGGGTAAAACCAACAGAGCAGAACACCCAGCGCTCTCAAATGACATCGGGGATATAATGCATATGAGCCCACGATGCCACTGGATTTGCTTCCATTCCGAGGATGCAGGAAAATACTATACGTCAGCTGGCCTCTCTCGCATTTCATTGGCGACAAGTATGTCCTCGGGACTGAATTTCTTTGACCTCTTTAAAAAAGGATAGAAGAATGGACCAGCCTATGGTAGAGTATCGGGACATTAATGAGAGAAACGTACGAAGGAAATCTAAAAGAAATCTCGCAAATGTCCCCCCAAAGTACGGCGTGACGACAATTGTGGTGAATTCGAGATGGGATCTTCGTTTCAGGGGTTACACCCCTAAGTAGTAATGAAGGCTGAATGATTCATGAGATTTCTTTGAAATCAATTCGAAAACTCCAGGGGGTGAGGGCCAACCAATTACAATTCAATATCTGGTCCATAATGACTTTGTTTTCGCATTTGTCCACGTTTACTCTCCTAAAGTGGGTTGCAATCAAGAGAAGCTCCGTTCGCTGAATGTACATTGTACGTACAGTGTACAATGAACAACACACATACTATGTAAATCATCCAGCTCCAATTTCTCAATTGCTTTTGAGATTTCTGATTTCTGATACGAGAAGCTTTTGAATTATGCATCAGCCCAAAGATTGATTCGAAATGTTCTCGTTCTCGTTTCAGGCGTGCCATCCTTCAGAATGCAGACATCCAGAGCCACGCCCCACTCTCTAACCTCCTCCTCAACGATTTCTGGGGCACGCCCCTTTCACACTCAGGCTCTCATAAATCGTATCGACCACTCACCACGTTCACTTTCAAACTCAACTACATGTTGGGTGGGGGATATAAACCGTTCTCATATCATCTGACCAACACCCTACTTCATGGTCTGGTCACATACTTCTTCGTAATCCTCGTGAAAACCTTCAGCAACGCCAAGCGCGAGGCCGTCAGAACTGCGTGGATGGCTGGATTGCTATTCGCCCTTCATCCCATTCACACGGAGGCTGTGGCTGGAATTGTGGGCCGAGCTGACATCTTGTGTGCTCTTTTCTTCATTCTCTCGATCCTGGAGTATCGTAATCACATTGGGAGCAATAATTCCCATGGACATGATGTCGGTTATTGGTGCCAAGAACATGCCAAAAGAGAAGCATCACACCACCACTTCAACAGTAACAACAACAACAACAACAACAACAACAACAACAACAACAACAACAACAGCAGCAGTCATGTCAAGCACAAGGCTTGGATGGATCATGAATATAAATGTCGTGACAAAAATGGGAATATGTCTCTTGGCGAGGGAAAGAAAAGACACCACTCCTCCGCCTCCTCTTCCTCTTCGTCTTGTTCCTACTCGGCCTCCTCCTTCTCTACGAGCTGTAACCACTCCGACTTTTGGGGAAACGCCCAGCTCTACCAAGGGGAAAAGTTCCATCTCAGTTTGACAGTTCTACTAGCAGGATGTGCCATGTTGTGTAAGGAACAGGGGATCACCGTTCTTGGCGTGTGTTTCATGCTCGATCTCCTGGAGCCAAGGAAAATCGGACGTTCAAGACAAAGACAGAGTCTCGTGGTCCTCACCATTGGAACCATCGCCCTAATGTACCTCAGAGCTATGGTCATGTCATACTCCACGCCAATGTTTGCCAAAGCAGATAACCCCGCCGCCAGCAGTGATTCTTGGCTCACTCGATTACTGACTTTCGTTTATCTTCCAATATTCAACCTGCTCCTCCTGGCCTGTCCAGTTTCCCTGAGCTTTGACTGGTCCATGGATGCAATCCCCCTCATATCGAGCTTGAGTGATCCCAGAAACCTGACTTCCCTACTCGGATACGCTCTGTTGGGCACAGTGTCGGTGAAAAATGTGATACTACCGGTGGTTGGCGCGGTTCAAGATCTGCTGAGGAGCAAAACATCGAGCTGTGATGGACCAGCTCTGTCAAAATTGGCGGCAACCATCAAGGAGCATCATCAGGTGACAGGTTTCTCCTTGATCCTAATGGTACTCCCTTTTTTGCCGGCCACCAACCTTTTGTTCTACGTGGGCTTCGTGGTGGCAGAGAGAATCTTGTATGTTCCCTCTCTGGGTTTTTGCCTCCTCTCAGCCCATTGCGTCGGAACGGCCTTTCGAAGGCTGCGACGCCACCTACCAAGAAAAATGGGCTGGGCTTTGCAAGCGATTTGTTGCAGCTTGCTCTTGATCTCAAGTGGACTCAAAACGTGGACGAGGAATCTAGAGTGGAAGGATGAGGAGAGCCTCTATCGGGCGGGACTTAAGATTAATCCAGCTAAAGGTACACACAGACACTCACACACATTTTCTTGTCTCTCCTTCCTGAGCCGTAAATCCCTCTTTCAAACCTCAAAGCGACTTGTGTGCGAACAAACCAACGAAAGAAAGAAGCTCTCATTCTCCCTGTACATGTATGAGTTTAGACCTTTCCGAACAATGGCGAGCAAACATTTGGACAACGAACGGCAGTTCCAAGTTCCAACTGGCAACCTGCATACCCGGCCTCCTTGTACGACATAGGGTTGTCTGTAAATACCAGTTGTTATGTTCCACCAAGTTACTCTTGGTCGTCTCCTTGTCAGAGACAAATGTAATGCCATAAACCATCCACACTTAACTGAACACGAGACAGCAACAACAAGCTTGCTCAAACAGTAGGCGCCGCCTTACTGTGCCAGTCGTGAACCATTCCATACTCAAGAAGTAACAAAGTAGATCTACCAAATAGCAAGTCAAGGTTTCGGACTTTTGAACACCGCTCACGTTGTTCCATACCTAGTAGCCAACGAAAGACGTTCCACTTGAAGATTTTTAGGATCTCTTTTCGCACCCTCGGTAGGTTTTACTCAGAAGTAAAAGCTTCCAAATGACGATGACGAGCCTCTGAGGAGGACCAAATGAACTTCTGGCACCAAACACAATGAAATGGGTGTGAAGGGTGAAGCTAGAGAAGGGGAGGAGAGAAGACCACTGCAGAGCTTAGAGAACTTCCTAAGAGTGAAATGCTCTTCACTGTAAAGAAGAAACACGCCTTTCGAGCCCTGCTTGACTTGGGTTTGACAATGCACACAACCACCACCATATGTACTCGTGCTTGGTTACTCACTCATTCACTCACTCGTCGGAGCCATCAGTTTCAGGAAGCATGTTGGGAACTCACAAAAGACTTTCAATTTTCCGCAGCAGAGTCCCTTCCTTTCCTTTCTTCGATGTCATCCTTTGAAGAGTTGAGTTTTAACGACAACGTTCCCTTCATTTTACAGCATTTGGAAACCTGGCCAATGTCCTTACTCAGCGTGGCAAACTCTTGGAAGCGGAAACGGCCTTTAAGGCCGCCATCTTGCACCGACCCAACATGGCTGATGCTCATTACAATCTGTGAGTGTTGCTAGAGTATGGTTCCGTTGTTTGGGGACTTGGTTGAGAAAGGCATAATTTCTGATTACAGAGGAGTGTTGTACCAACAAGAAGGAAACGTCACCCAAGCCATCGATTGCTACCAGAAAGCCATTCATTTCCGGCCGAAACTCATCCGTAAGTACGATTTCTATTGGAGGTCATTATCTGGAGACGGTTCCTTTACCCACATTCGATGGGTCTAGTAGGACCCTCCCCCCCCCCCCCCCCCCCCCCCACAGATGTACTCACTCTCTCTCTCGCTCGCTCGTTTTATGAAGCCAATCTGATGTCATTTCACATTTTACAGTGGCCCATCTAAATCTTGGTCTGGCCTATTCCTCCTTGGGTCATAAAGACGCCAGTCTCAAGATATTGGAAGGAATTCTCCACATTGATGACGACGGTCTCAAAGACCCCAAGACCCATGCCAATACCCAGATATCAGCCATGTACAATATGGGCATGATCTTACTCGAATTGGGAAAGGCCAGCGAGGCCATTCCCGTTTTGAGGAGGGCAGAGACCCTCGGACGACCCTCTCAATATGAGCACATCCAAGGAGTGCTCCACTTGCTCGGAGAGGCCTATCAAGCTGTCAACCAAACAACCCAAGCTGAATATTGGTACCAAGCAGCCACCAGTTACACGCCACCACAAGTACCAGCCTTCATCAAATACGGCAAGATGCTAGCCAAGAATGTGAGTACGAAGAAAGCACATGATTTCAATTAAACATTTTACTCGCGACGGATCCGAAATCAGACAGTTGGGAAATGTTCCAAGCAGGGACCATTCTGTCTAAATGAGTTCGAGTTCCATGCAAAGCTGGCTGTCAGAAACTTTGGGATCTCGTTTTTCAGAGAACGGTAATGTGCTGGTAGAACTTATAAATTCGACAAAGACCAAAAGAGAGGAACAGGAAAAAGGGGGGGGGTCTATTTGGAATTGTCATTTGTGCACTGAGGAAGGTCGAGGGCAGCAGTTTTTCCTTTTCTTTCTGTCTGCTTACTCTTTTTCTGGCACAGCGTCGGCAATGATTCTTAATCATGCAAATATCGAATCTGCAATGCTAATGGCTAGCTACCTATTGCACCTTTTGTGTACGGAGACTAGCACGGTGGTTCCAAAAAGGCACAGACCATGGAGCACTGAGCAAGCGAGAGAATACTCGCGCTAGTGCACTTTCCCTGGTCTTTTGTCAAATATTAGAACAAAATAATAGACATTGTCAAAAGATGTCATGTCAAGGAGTGATCAGTCAGCGCACGAGAGAGAACCTCTTGTTGGTCTTTTTTCTCGTTCGTTCGTTCTTTTCTTCGCTTACACTACGTTCCTCACTGAATACATTTATGCCAAAGGGATTGGATCAATTGAATTCACTTGGCAGTCCGGGTGTGCCTTGTCAGGAACACATGGGGAGAGAAACATATTACCTCAATACGTGTAGTGTACATCTGACGTTTCTTTGTATCTCTTTTTTTCTCTCAAGAGGTTTCAATTTCTTTCCTTTTCCTTTCCCCTCCCCTCCTCTCTCTCATCGGCGGACCGTTCAGTCTCCGGGTTCTTTCAACAACATTTTGAACCCGAAAAGCACTCACTCCTTTTAGATCTCAACTCCACATCTGGTCCTTTCGGAAATTGTTGTCAGTCAGAGAGTTCCTTCTTTATCTCAATTCTCAATGCTCTTCCTTCTGGTCTGCCCTATAGAAAACCCGTCTCTCCGAAGCCGAGGAATGGTTCGCCAAGGCAAAAACGATTGCCCCTCAAAATCCATCCGTTCATCTTCACTTGGGTCTGTTTCTGATGGACGCTGACAGGAATCTGGAGGCCGCCAATCACTTTGAGATAGCTTCCAATTTGGATCCCTTCGACTACGAGAGCGCCTTCAACGCCGCTGTAGCGTTTCGCTTGACCGGTCACAATCACCGAGCGGAGCAATTCTACCGAAAGGCCACCAACATCAGACCCAAGGTGAGAGGAAACTGAGGAGATCGAGCAATCCGAAGAGGCCGTGCGATGACACGCCCATTATTCTTTCCGTCAAGGCTAGTAAATAAACCGATTTATCTTCTCCTTTCCAGGACCCGAGCTCGCACATGAACTTGGGGGCCATGCTCCATCTTGTTGGCAAATTGACGGAAGCCGAAGATCATTACCTTCAAGCTTGGCAATTGAGACCGGGTGACACAGCCACCAAGACTAATATTCAAAGACTACACAATATCATGCGAGGGCGTGGACTTCCAGTGCAACCCGTCGACCTCCACTAGGTAGCAGGAATCGATTCTTGGCACGTCCCAGTCATTTTCTCCGATCGTTCTGTGATATTGCAAACATACCAAAAAAGTAAATTATACTTATCCAACTACAAGCATGATATCCTTCACTAAAACCTCATTTTATGGGATTAATCAATCCCATTAGAGGGATCTGGGTGGTTCTTCCTGCAATCAGAATTGTTACATTGAGAGATGCAAAAGCCAGGCTAGCTTCGGTCGACTAGGAGGTAAGGCAATGCATTTATGGATCCCCCAAAGATTTCAGATTTCTCCAACGAATGGATGCATAAGTTCGTACGGAGAGAAGAAGAGGGGATCTAGAAAGTCATTTTCCACCACAAATGGAAAACTGGGCGGACTCCCCAAGGACTTAGAGGGGAGCAGTAGTGGTTCTTCTTTGTGTGTGCTATATTCATTCATGGTGGGAGGTACAAGAGTAGACGAACTGAAGGCAATCTCTTGATAGATCGACTGCCGCCTTCCCCACAATCAGGGGCCAATGCTTCAACCACTGTATGAGCCAATACTTTGTTGGCGTCTCAGTGCCTACATAGAGTCTACATACTACCGTATACTACTCTCTACCACTGAAAGACAACACAAGGCAAAGACTTAGCCACGCACTACTCTAGTGAACGCGTGCTCAGATAGATAGTGGTTGAGTAATCTAGAAGGAAGACTCCATTAGTGAGAGGGCTGGCTGGTTGCCTTGATAGAGGTTCTGAATAGGGAGCTTATTGATCCACCATATATCTGAGGGTCATGAAAGAGAATTGGAACCACTGATCAAGATACCTCCAAGCTAAATTAGTCGATCGCTTTGGGTGGGGTTCAATTTCGAATTCCATTTCACTAATGAGTCAGTACAAGAACCTTGGTTTCGACGGGTCTCTGTTGTTGATGTTCGTGACGAGAAGGAGGGATCTCAATCCAATTTCGTAGAGCGGGTCACTCGTTGGGCAGGAGAAAATACAGTTTACAACCTCTCGTTAAAGTGATATTGCTCCATTCCAACACCAATATCCGCCCCTTCTCACCTGGCCCCGGCTCTGACCATTAAGGGTTTACTCTTACCAGGGACAGAGCTCGAACCATTTGGGAACTATTTGGTCGGATGAATGTCGTTGCGCCTTATAACAGAACCATTTTTGTCACTTGGTCCACGGGCAAAAACGACGCATTCGCTACCAACCAACGTGTCCGTCCAAAGGGCTTCTTCTCCAATGCTACATGTTGTGAGGGAACGAGGGGGGGATAAGGATGGTCTCAAGGGGATCATTCTCCAAGATATCGGAGAGGCGAAATTGAGGCTTTTGTGCTTGTTACTACGTGTTTGTGCTCCCTTGTAGTACAGTAGAAGCCAACGCTCTCGTTTTAAATATTCTGGCATGTATACGTATACAACACTAGTATAGATGTACGTGGAAGGTGATCTTATTTCAACAAAGTAAAGGGTGTGCACTGTGTTTGTATGATAAATTCATTGTGTGGAACGCTCTAGAATACTATAGAACTAATGAAGACAAATGAGTCCCAAGTTGGTAGGTGAGAAGGAACGGAACCAACGTGTTCGTACCTTCTTAGAGTTAGGACAATGATTCATTCCGCTCAACCAACTTGGAACAACATGGTAGATGGAAGAAGTGGCAGCAACGTCTAATGTATCCGGTCCATTTTTCTTCCCCACCTGCAATACCTTCTCGTTCCACATGGCTCCAGCCTTTGAAGGAGGTAAGGACGGACGGAATGTGGAAAAGAACCAGAGAAAAGACGGAAGGTGAGGAAAGGCTCAGTGAGGGTGCCTTGGAGGGAGGCAGAATATATGGGGCTTTGAATGAAACAGGAAGGTGTTGAGAGACTAATGTATTGAAGAGTCATTCATTATACGTAACACGCCATTGTACGAGCTAAACCTGCACTCCTCCTGTACCTAGCTACATTTTGAAAGGAACTTAATTAGCCTTTTCTCACATCGGTAAATGTAGCAGTAATTTGGCGCTATTATAACAATAACAATAGAGAACAACCAACTAACCAACCCTCCTTTCTTCCCCTATACTTATTGGCAACGAACGAGAGCAATGATGTACAAAGTTGTGAACAAACAACATTGGTAACAAAAGAGCGCTGCCTTATTCAACAATTTCACCACAGCTCAAAACCAAGTAAACACTCCCTGGCTTCAAGATGGAGGTCTTTTTATGGGAAACAAATAGCTTGTCATTTCTGGGTCTTCTTGGATGTCAAAAACCAGACGTGACAAAACAACAGAAGGCGTTGTTCCTCTATGTTGCCAAGATTCTCATTGGATGAAGTGACTCCCTTCTTCTTCGTTCTCGTTATCTTTTGAAAGGAAAGAGGATCCCAAACCCAAAGGGAGGAAAATCTCTCTCGTTTCCAAGAGAGGAACCCGATCCTACGTGTGGTGCTGAGGGCATTTCTCCCCCGAAAAATCCAAAGGACCTCAGGATCCTCCCCCACACCAAACAATAGAATGTACAGCTTCAACACTACAGTTCGTGAGCACGGAATGGTACAGTAATCCCCACATTTCCTAATGACTCTTATCTGGTCCTCCTTCTCCATCCTTGCACCCGGATTAGCGTCCCAATTATAAGGATGAGACCAAATGAAGGAGACTCGGATCCCACGGCTACGACAAACCAATTTGGATTAGCCATCCAGATCTATCCAGGTTGAGGACTCATCATGTTAAGAACCACCCATTTTCGAACCAAAAAAAAATCCCGTTTTCCAGCTTCTTTTAGCATCAAAGTCCACGGGTTTTGGAGGGAAGAGCATTCTATCCACATTTCTCTCAAATTCTTTCGCGATGACAGCAGGAATCCCACAATATGTGAGTCTGATGGCACCTTGCCGTGGTCAGATAGGAAGGACCCCAAGCAACACCAGACTTCTTCATTTTCACTTCTTGCGCTTCCTCGCCGAGAATCTTGAGGGAAATGGACAATCACAATTTTACGGCGCGCACTGTTAGTTTTCAGCCTGTTCTGCGGGAATCTCGTCTATAAATCACGCCTGTCTCCCCTTGAAGAGGTCACAATGCATTGAAAGCTAATCTAGCTGTCTGATGTCAAGTGAACCTCAATCGTCGCAGCCTGATATTTTAGTCAGTGTAATGATATACATTTGTCTATCCTCCTCCCCTCACCAGGAGTCAGAATTTCCTTCCTTCTACCCAACTTGGTTCATTGAAGACCAGATAAAGAGCCAAGCTACATGCAGTGGAGAAAGAGAGAGAAAGAGAGAGAGAGAGAGAGAGAGAGAGAGAGAGACGAGCTAGTGGAAGGATCCCCCACTCATGTGTCTGTCTCCACGGCGATGGAACCAGAGAAGAGACGATATTAAAAACTATTCACAAGGTTCACGCTCGGTAATGCATGCTGGTTCTGCTCGGCTGACTCGTGAGGGGTCTTCTTTTCCTTTTCCTTGTCCTTTTCTCTTCGTTCTTACCTCAGCTGCCTCCTCTATGGCGAGAAGACATGCTTTCAACCTTTAAAGATGAGTCTTAGAAGACGAAGAACATGGTAGGAAGTGCACAACGTGAGTGGAAAGCGGATTTCGACTCACTTTTCGTCTTTTTCTATACTAGGATTTAATGCTATTCAACTTGCTCGGGAAATGGCTCTGAGGGCAAGATATGACTTCCAGAAATCAAGGAAAAAGTTGGCAAAGTAAATGGACTTTAGATGAAGGAACTTTCAGCACGAATTGATTTATGTCTGAGCGGGACTGAGCTTATTTTCGAAAGGTCTTTTACCGACCAGCAGTAAGAGAGAAAGAGGGAATCACCAACCTCAGAGTTGGGCCAGAGGACCACAAAATGTGCCCGGAAGGCGTGCCTTGTGGGGGAAAAACTTCCCAAGATTCCCTTGGAATGTTAAGCAGAAATGCTTCCAGGCACTAAAGCAAACGTTCCTCTGAATACAACCTTTCCACACAAGTGCAAAAATCCTCTTTCTAATGCTACGTGCCCAGCCCGAGATCATGTTCCGAATTTATAAATTCAAACATAGGGCTTGTTTATTTAGAACATAGTTTCGAATAATGATAGTATCGAGCGACTGGTTTCCATGCATAAGCATACTCTTATGAATATCTAGAGTGCAGGATGTGCACGTACAGTTTAAAGAATCCCGCACATTCCCCTATCAATTAAGGGACCACGTTCCAGCAGCTGTCAAATATTCGATGATGTAGTGTGATAAATGAAGCAATATCCAATTTCCCAAATGTGTTATGAACCCGGTTCGATGCGGGGAAAAAGGCACAACATATTCATGAGTCATGGCGATCAAGACTTTTTAGACCTGCCTCGACCAAAATAGGCTTTCTTACGCAACGAAGAGCACTATAAAGAAATCACTTGGAGGGCTTTTTGCGGTACCCTGCGGAAAAAAATCTGGCAAATCAAAATGCCAACTGAGGACTAGAGCAAAATGGAACGGAGCTTAGAAATACTCTGTCTTCGTGTTTAGAACCAATAAAGCTGAAGGTTGAAGGGCAAAAATTGGAGGGAGAAAGGACAAAGAGCATTCCCAATCTTTAGAGGGACTGACATGGTGGCTTCACAATTGAACTACGTTTAAAGATTTTGTGGATGGGTGGTGTATGTTCAAAAATATCAGGTTTATCTGGTATTAGGTCTTACTAAAAGCATTTAAAACCATCCGCGATTGAGAGAAGAACTCAGCGATTCGTTGGTGTCTGACAATGAATGTTCCCAACCCTGATTTCAGGTCGAGTCCATTTACTGATTGCCCCTTCCTAGGCCATAAAATGGGGGCTTCACCTTCGAAAAGGGGCTCTTTGCCCTCACACACCTTCAGCATTTGATCTCAAATTCGAGGTGGAAAGGTTAATCTAGCTCATCTGGTAAGAACACGAAAGGTTCGGTTATATTCCAGATTGCTGAAAGGTTGTTATTGAAACTTAGACACTAGATTGAAAAACTTTTCTATTGAGGACAGACACAATAAAAGTTATTTTACTGGGCACAAAGAGTGCATTGATCCAGAGAAGACAAGCAAATGTCAAGCTTAGCCTAAGCGCTAAGAGAAAATGGATCCCTCTCCAGCGCTTCACTCTTCAACTTCCTCATTTCTTGTCGGTCTCGGGGGAGAGCGGAGAACTTCTCTTTCATTACGCGATTTTTTGTCGTTTCACTTTGACGAAGTCTTCTTTGCCAACCAAGCCAGCAGTTGGTGGGTACTTCCCCAAAGTCACTAAGGCTGGCTGGCTTGGCTGCTAAAGACGGGAGAATTGGCCGTTACGGCTAAAAGCTGCTCAAGCGAGCCAACCTGGCAGGATGGGGAAAAGTTCTTATTAGCCAAGATCTCAAACTTAGCGTCCCCTAAGGACCTTTTTTTGAGCTTACCCAACTGTGCCAAAGTCGTGTAATGAAAATTTAGAGAGAAAATGAAAAGAAAGGAATTGAGATTAATTCGGCCAATGTGAATTTGGTGCGGTTCAGTTTGGAAAATGGACCAATTTGGTCAACGGTCGGTCAAAAGACCCTATTTATTCCCCATTAGAGGGAAACTAAGATTTCGTCACCGAGTGAATGCCCAAACATGCAGTATTGTCAGTTATTATGTGAGCCATGGCCACATTATTAATTTGCCCCAACCTAATGGTCATCATCAATCACAAGAAGGTAATTGCGGTGTAGCTTGCCCTGAAGATTTGACTCGGATTTTGTGCTGAAACTTGACGAAATATTTTCCTAAATGACATTTTCGCATTGGATCTTGTCCTTCGATCAAGTTAGAATGAGCTTCTTTGGCACCGAAAGTGGATCACGGTCACGTTCACCATCATTCATGTCTGAGAGATATTTTTCGTCTCCAGTTATTGCTAATTGCTCTTGAGGCTGGTCCTTGTTTTTCTTATTGCGTTTCATGTTAATGGAACATTCCATTCATCCACCTTTTAGAGTTAATTTGAAAATTTCCAAGCAGATGCCTATCATTTTCGACGATGATGGCCATTAGTCAGAGTAGCAATGTGGCTTTTGAAACAAGTCGGAGGCACAAAATAGGAAATCGTCTCTTTCAAAAAGTGAAACAAACACATGAGAACATGATTAAGGCTAACTGTCGAGTTTTATGAGACACCAGGGGTCAAAGATCCACTACACTACTTAGTCATATCTTTTAGATGGTCTTTGATGAAAAAAAGATGGGAGCTACTCCGAAAGCATGAACGTAACTTGCTTCCCGTTGAAGCCGAATTGTAGCAAATGCTCCAATTTGTTTGGATACTGTTGTTAGACTATCCAATGTCTCAGTTTGGTTTCTTTACTTGTTTAGATCAATGTAAAAGAGTGAGTTGAGATTGAACTCTTAAATGTCAATGACTTGATAAGGTTAGTCTAGTATTAAATCAAAATTCAATCGTCATATGATATTCATCGAGCTTGAAAAAGCGTAAAAATGAAGCCCCTAGAGACCGATCATATTTAAGATTAAACGCAGAATAGTAGATGCTATTCGTCCAATCAAAATATAAAGTATTTGATCCTAAAAGTAACATCATTGCACAAATGTCCTAAAATTTTATTCACAAAGTTTCCCAGGCTTACAAAATAAACGAAAATGCATAACAAAAGTCTCTATTGGATAAAAAACATGCCTTTACCGGAAGGCTCCAAACCTGATCAATTGTCGACCTTCCATTATATCGTCTATACTGTAAAAGTAAAGAAGGAAAAAAAAGCTTCCAAACATGCTCCTTTTTTTAAACCTTCTTGTTCTTTGAATCTTCAGACTAAGATCAAAACACATTTCGCTTCACTGATCAAAGGCCAACAATTCGAGTTGGTCTGGAGAAGTGCTTAATGCGTATCCACTCGTATCTCTCTCAAGATTGAATTGAGTCTAAAAGAACCTTTCGCAGATGCCAACTAACATGATTCCAGTACAGCTTTGAACTTAGCTATATACGCACCGCCAGGATATAACTGTCCTCCAGAGTGAGTGAAGACTCTCCGAGATTGTCTGAGCCTCTCCCCTTGAAGCCTTGAAAGCCTTGGATGATGAATGGCCAATGGATCGAGGAGCTCGGGAAATGAAATCATTGCTTGCATAGACCTGCTCAAACAAGATAATCAGCCTCATACCCAAACTAAGAAAAAAATCGAATTGAACTTGGAATTTGTTTTCCCTCTTTCTTGGATCATGTTGAACTGAGCTAAGGGAAGAAAAAAGATTCCCTCTATATTCAAGGGTGATGGTCGACAGAGGCTTTTCCTTTTCGTTTCCTTGGACAGTGGCCGTTTCGTAGACCCCGAAAACCGTTGTCGGTCTTCTTATCTTGCTTTTCCTGAGCTAGTCCCAATGGCCACTCAACCAACCAACCAACCAACCAACCCGTTGCATGGATGGAAATACTTTGCGAACCCAGCCGACAACCCACGAACATATTTCACCCTTAATGGTGGTGATAAGAGAAAAGAAACTGCCTAAACAAGAAGAGGAAAGAGGGAGGTGGTGAACGGGATTAGAAGCTTTCTTCATCCCTGAACTTGGTTCCCTTTTCTACTTAACCGAACATTGTCGTTTGAGCCCCTGTCGAACACGTGGGGATTCATATTCAGCTGAGATTCGTCCAACCAGAGGATGACAGGTTAGTTCTCAGAAAATCGGCTCTCAAGCTAGGATTCTGCCATCAGTATTCTGTTCCCATTTGCTCCCGAGCCCCAAATGGCAAGAACATTAGCCATTGGCATTTGCATAATTTCTTCTCCCAAGGCAGCCCTCCAGGCGGGCGAGGGCAGCAACTCTCTTACAAATCCGTGCCTTAACGAAATATCTGGGCACCCGTTTGGCAATCCAGTGTATGTGGGAGGAGAAGGGCTGCTGATATTTGACGCCACCCTTGTCCCTGAGACCTCTAACGAACGTACGTATGACAGGCTCAAAGGGTGTCGACAGCAATGAAAACTGCGAGGACAATAAGCCATAAAGCCAAGTGTGCTCTAAGTGCCGAGGATGGACGAGTAGAGCTTGTGGTGGGTACGACGTACCCACCACGCTAAAAGAGACATGCTCTTCTTTTCAGAGGCATGACTGTCGACTTGGATATAAACAGCACATCTCGTGGCCTCATTGCCAAAGCCATTATCTCGGGTCGAATACCACTGCTTTTTCGCTTGAACAGTCAAAAGGGACAAAACAAAAGCGGAGATGAGCGCATTCGCTCAACGTTGGAAACGACCAAATGGAACCCGGCACTCACCCGTTATGCTAACGGATCTGGCCTGTGTACACTTGTAGTGTACCCGTTTACCCACTTGCAATGGCCATGGCCCTACGACGCTCTGGTGGACTGCACATTAGAAGAAATGACGGGGATGAAGAACTCATTGAGAATGGGAATGAGCTTTTGATGCAGAAATGAGGGGGGATGAGGAACATTAAACCTCCAAGATGTTGGCGTGGAATGTTTCTTTTATGATTGTCCTAATGATGGGATGCTCGCTGGCTCGTTCCTAGTGTCTAGCGAACCTCCAGGATGATAAAGATCTCCCTTCTACCATCACCACCACCACCACTACCAAGCTAGACTTCGGACCTTGGAAATGTCGACTTTCTGGTTAGGGAAAATCCAAGACGAATGTGGCCTTCGATGGCTACTTACGTCCACGTTCTCCTGTGTAGTTGATGAATTATTGTCTAGGAAATGAAATCATCTTTCATCCTCTCCAAGGGATTGAGGACAAGAAATGGGAGAACCAGTTGGCGAGACCACTGGGCGTCAAGGAATATGAGAGAGGCTCACGAAATGGGATTGGGGAATGGGGGATCCACTCTGATGGTGGGGATGGACGTGGTCTTGGGTACCCGGCGGACTTGTTGGTACGTGCAACTGTGCCATATCCAATGTTGGAGAGTCTCAAAATTCCCCACGGAGCAATGTCTCACAATCAAGTTCTCATTGTTCCCGTAGAAGAGGCTCTGATTCCGCTTCAGTGCTCTGATTTTCGAAAATATCCCAAGTATTTGAATTCGAGTGGTGGCGTGGAACTCTGGAACAACGAGGGGAAAATGGCTCTGGGATGGTTCACATTTCCGTATGTTCCAATGTTGATTTAAAATTTACCCCTCACGAACGACCACCAATTCAGCCTCATAAAGGCAGAAGCTTCTGAAAATTGCTTCCTCGTCTCCCTTACACAGGGATGCCATGAAATAGTAAAATAAAAGACTAGAGGAATGCAGATTCCACTACTACCTAAAACATTCCAACCGAATCGAAAATTAATTCACAGTCTCACTCAAGGCCAAAATCAAGAAGCATCCAGCTTCATGCGAATAATTGGTGTTTTGGCACTGAGAAAGTTCTCTCTCTTTTTCCAATTTGGCAAGTCTTGAATGGCACACTTAACTGAATGATGATGATGATGGAAGCCAACTCTTCCATATCGCACTGGAACTTCTCTTACTATTGCCGCTTTCGTCTCTCTCCAGTGGTGGTACCATCTGTGTGCCAATGTCCCATGTTGCATCCTCGAAATAGAGTAACCTCGCCCAAAGTTCGACATTATCGCTCTGCATCATACTGAGCTCAGCATCGTAAAACGTAAAACGCCCGATGAGAGGACAAATTTTTGATAAGATTGGCATGGCCTCACCAAGGGCTGAAGGGAAATGTTGTGAATGGGAATCTCCAAGGGGACATTAGTGAACAGGAAATTGAATGATCAATACCTTTCCCTGATTTCCACGACGATTGATGGACAACCTAGTCTAAGGGCAAAATGACATGGAACACATTTTGCTGCCTCGTTGGATCAATACCGGATAATGTTGTTATCTGTTGACTCACTCACTCTCCTACTTGCTCTCTCAAAGCTGGGTTGGATGGTTCTCTTTTTCTTTCTTTCTCACTCTCTCCTCCAAGTCCCAGTTTCTCCTCCCTAGGGCTCTGGCATATTTGGTCTGGGTGACATATTGTGAATTCCCCCTTGATTTTCGTCAATATCCTCCCAACTTTTGGCTGCGAGGGTTGGGTCCATGTGATGGTTTGCTGGTTTCATTTCCCTTTCCTTTCCCCCTCTTCCGACGTCTCTTTCCCTCTTCTTTAACATTCGTTCACTCGCTAGAGCTTAGAGTTTCGTCTCCAGAAGGATTTAGTGGTCCTCAGCCATTTCGGACCATACCATACCAACTCTTTCAGAGTTTCCACTATCTTTATTCTATTCCATGTTGGTTGTCATTTAGACCGATACTTCAGAGTCATGCTTGCCTGAAGAAGAAATATGTGTTCCATTTTTTTCTGTTTCAATTTCATTTTGTGTTCACCTTTTTTGCCTTTGAACCGAGCAAGTTCAGCCCAAAAGAAGTGGTCCATTCCCGCCAGGAAGAAGGGTTGTTCCCTGGGAGCTTGTCCTAAATTGAAAATGTAAATAGGATGAAGAAGTGGAGGAGAAAATTCCTCTGATCTCGAGGAATGCGCATCATTCGAATTCACCTCTGCCAGTCAGTCGCCTTTCTCCCTATTGGATTGAGCCCTGGATGAAAATGTGTCTAAAATTCGAGGGAGCGAAGAGCGAATATTCGATGCAGGCTATGCCATGCATGCTTGTCGCTTCAAAGGGATGAGAACTGGATTTTTATTCCTTTGTCTGGTCGTGTCCCTTGCTCCTTACTCCTGCTCCAACCCTGGGCTGATTCGCTTCAGTACTTTTATTACTATACAGTCGAGTTGGAAATTCTCAAGTCCTGAGAAACAATTGTTCTTGGAGCAACCGAGCAGAAACCCAATTAGCTGACATTGTGTTCCTCCTCGTTCCAAGTTACCGAGCTTGGTTTCCATTCAGCTAAGAACAAAAAGATAGGAGAGGAGGACAGGAACTTTTCCATAGGGAAAAACGAAGGGGTTCTCTCGTTCTCTGACTACTTACCATTGGTCTGGTGTATGCCTCCCCATAAATACCTACTCCGAAGGCAATCCTTCAAGACGAGGACAACTTTTCCATTGACTCCGTTAAAGTCGTGGCATGAATCACATGAGGCCAAATATCTTCAGTGGAATAAAGCTATGATGCTTTCGTTATGGAACACCTGCTATTGCAAAAGGATCCTTTCTGAACAAAGAAAGAGACCCATTGGAACGAGCTGTTGCCAAAAAGGCTTCAGAGACCCTTCGAATGTACCGTTGTGTACACAGTCAGCGGCAAAGGCCTCCTCGGTACCTCCCGAGATCCTTGTGTAATTTCTTCTAGCCCGTCTCCCTCCCACCGCTACCACCTCCCATCGTATCGGCTCCTCGGTTTTTGTTTGATTCTCTCTCTCTCGTCGTTCCTGAATCTCCGTCCATCCAACAAGCAGATGCCTCCCTCCCAGTGAGCTCAAGATGGTGTTTGCTTTTGTGCCAGTCACCCTGATCCACAGGCAGGATCTGCTTCCCTTCCCCTTGCTTGTTCCAACTTGGTTCCATAAGTCCTCAGAGTAGCTGAAGAACGTCAGAGTGGTGGATGGGTGGGTGGGTGTGCAATGTAGTTTGCCAAAGACGACTCAGTTCCTTCTTTCTTGGGTAGCTGTCTGTTTTGTGTCAAGACAAGCTCGCCAGATAGATCTCGGAAACGCACAATATAATGGAGAGTAATCCTCTCGTGTCTACCATGAATATTAAAACGACAAGAGTAAGGACAGGAAAGGATCATATCTAAACATACTTCACGTGAATTTATCTTTTTCTGAATTTAATTCTGTGCTTATATGTTTTGGCATGGGGTCTGGCCATTTGAAAGAGGCCAATTTTATACTGCTACAAATGTCATCCAATATAAGTCTTGACAGGAACAAATGGGATCAAAAAACTTTTCGGATGCCAACCCATTTCAACTGCAGGGATGCCACGAGGACGAGGAAAACGACAATGACATCGACAAAGCCTCGCCCCGACTTTTTTTGCAAGTTTCCCCATGGAATTCCTCTATCATAGTTACGTGCCGACCGAGAGAAAGAACTCCAAACACAGCAATTGGACAAACACAAGCCATGTTCAGGATATTCAAACAAGTTTCATCTTTGTTTATCCCCTCGTATTGCTTTCCTTCATCCTCGGTCGTAAGTAAGCTTGCTCGCTTCTCTCTCGTTCCATGTTTGTTCCCTTCTGGTTCTGACAGTTATGAGTGGATTTTTTGGACAGGAGGCAAATGGGTTCAGGCTTAGGTTTATGTCCAGCTCCCCTCGAAGTGGTCATTTCTCCCAAATGGTTCTTCCCAGAATGATGTTAGAAATCAAATGTGGTAAAAACCGAGAGGTCCATTTTGGATTCTATGCGAGCGCTCTGCAGGGTTGAACCTTTTTTCTCAGTTCAGTCACAGTTTGGCGTACTGTGGTTATTGAAACGATCCCTCTACAAAATAGACAGCTCAGGGGAGGAAGCTGTCAATATGCATGAGAAATTGCCTAAGCACTTTACACTAAACCGTGGGACTTTCTTGAGCTCTTGAGGCACCCACCAAACGTTCCATTTTCATACGGCCACTAGGAGCCTATGAAAATAGAATGCAGAATGTTTTCTATGACTTAATGCTTGAATGTAGTGTTGGGTACGCAAAGAGTTATTGGGAGAATGTGATTAAGGTGTTGTATACGGGGTAGAAGATTGACAAGTCTATCACAATTTGACGAGACTCATCATCATCATCATCATTTATACTGGGTTGTCGAGGTCGATCCACGGTACTTGGATCGAGTGCACAGAACTTTGAGAGAAGCCCAATCTACTAAGCATCAAGAAGACCCTCACTAGAGGGGAAAATGACGACGAGAACGACGAGGATGTGGAAGGGAAGGAGAGTGAGAGGACCGACAGCTCAAAATCCATTAGAGCCAAAAGGCTTTTGGCGATAATTCTGAAAGGATTGCCTGCAGGACCCATTTTCCCCAACTAAAGCCAAATTGGAACACCAATATCAGAAGACCCACAACTTTCCAAATGTTCCCCCCTTTTATCCGAAGACAAATGGGCTTATTTTCGAAGTCGAAATATCCAGTTCGCAGAAAGCCACAGCCGAATGAGTCAACAATACTAGCACCACCACCACCCCCTCACTTCCACTACGAAATTGCTCTTGTTGGTCGAATGTGGGTTTATAAATGGGCGATTGTAAGGGCTCATGATCAATGACACTCACAAGCTGTTGTTTCAATGTCAAATACCCTGATCAGAGCTCCCATGTTGTTCAAACCCGCAGAAAGATACTCAAGAGGTCGGTTGTGTTTTCAATGGGAAGGAATTGAAGTGTAATCCTCACGAACTTGGCGAAGGGTCACGGAAAAGATCCTTGTAAAGAGGTCATGCGAGCAAGTAGTAGACAAGCAAGCAAGGAAGCAAGGAAGTACGTACTACTCTACAGTCGTCCGAGAGAAGCACATTGTGCTCGCGCTAATGGTCATTCAAAGCTCTTGACACGCGAACGGAAAAGGAGGATCTCGGCTTGAAGTAATCATATTGCGCGAGACGATCCAACCAACTGTTCTTGAGATGACGGCCTTCCACAAGGGGACAAAGAAAATGCTATTGTGATCGATTTTCTTTCAAAGAGGATCATGGTTAACCCGAACGCAACATCGAGGGCCCTTAACATTGCCTAGAAAGCATGGACAAATAGCCAGATTACAATTCCGGTTCCATGACAAAACCAGCACAAGGCGTGCTTCTAACAAGACCTTTTTAAGGGGATACATTGTTAAAATCAATAAGGAATAAGCTTGGATTGCCCTTATGCTTGTTTTGCGAAATGGGGACCACTCTTTTTGGATGGAGGATGGAAAGTTCCCCGTAAAAACTTGTTATTCCCTCAACATACCAAGAAAGCCGAGGGGCTTTGGGGGATATCGTAATACGATATCAGATTGGATTTAATCAGATTACTCGGCGAGCATCGCTATATATCTTACCACCGTCTTCTTTCCCTCTTCTTCAATAGCACCATCACATCTCTCATCCAAGCTCATTCGAAAGGTTATATTTAGACCATAAAAATAACGACCTCTTAAAACGCTCCTTATTTGGGAAGCAACAAACTCAAGCTGAGGTTTACGGAGACCTCGAATAAAAAGAGGACACTGGCAAAGAGATATGATCCACCGTGTCAGTATTATACCAACAAAAACCAAGTACGCTCATACAGTCGAAGAACAAGAAGATCTGTCAAGTTGGAAATCGGAAAACGATTTCAAGTACACATCATCGAAACTCAGTCCTCTTCCTTTCAAGTGTGCTAAATAATAGATGAAACCGAGTCACAATACTTCACTGCATGTGCATGATTGTGTGTAATAAAGGACAGAATCTGTGATGGCTGGGTTCTTGAATTCAATCATCATCCGAAAATTCCATTTTGAGCCGAGCAGTTGGTGGTAAATTTTCCTTTGAATCGAGCCAAATTTCGGCCGGAAATGGATCTCCCCGTGAGCTCCGAGGGTCACCCGAGGTCTTTTGTTATGGAAATTTTATTCGTCCCTTTCCTCTCGTCCCCATTGGGAAAGGTTAGGTTACCTACCCACCACTATGACCTCTGCCTTCTACATACAAGGGAAGGGTTATAATTCAGAGATGACTTTTTTCTCTCTTCCCATCTTTTCTCATCCACCATTCATTTCACTAAAATGCTTCTACTTCAGGTTGAATCGTGACTCACGATATTCCTCCGCCGGAAGAGAGAGAAACTTGGGTTGATGTGCGGAAACGTAGCCATCAAAACTTGGACCAGGAGACAAACAAAGTTTGAAACTCATATCTTCACCAAAGTTTGCCAATGCTGAACGAGTTGGCGTGGGGCTAGGTGCCACGCAGTTTAATATTCGAGGAGACGAACGAGAGAAAGTGGTGGTGGCCGTGGCCGTGGCTCAACTTGAAGACGCTTCATCGATTATACCAAACTTAAGGCATTACAGTTTGGGAAAACCTCAAAAGAAGACCCTTCTGAATTTGGTGGCGGAGTGGATTCAGAGGATGATGATACGAGCATGAACATCACTAGAAAGAAGTACACTGCACTACTCATTTTTTTATTACCTATTTGAAGGTTTAATGAGCCACATACAAATCATCAGTCAAAAGAAAATGTTAGGCACTTTTTAAGATCTAAGGTGAAATAGGTTAAAACATCCGTGCGTGTGTTGATCATTCAGAAAAATATTTCGCGGATTTGTAAAGCTAGGTTGCGTGAAAAGGTGTTTCTGTCTGGTGAGAATTAGATTAAGGAGCAAAGAAAAAAAAACCACGAGGTCACATCATGGAATAATTATTTTTACTAGAATGAACGGATTGAATGTTTCATTTGACCTGGAATATTTCTGCTTCAAACCACGATAAACGGTGGACATGGCTGGATAGGGTCTTGAAATAATAGCATGATTTTTGGTACTGCTAAAGTGTAGATGCATGAAATATCATGCGCTAATTCATTGGAGTTCTTTTCAAAATAATGCCAATTCTTTCAAAACATTGAAGGAACTATTTTTGAAGAAACAATATGTTAAAAATCAGAAAATTATTCCCACGATCCATTTTTTCATTGAAAACCACTGAAATATGGAGAAATTCATCAAGGCATTAAAATCAAACCCCTTTGCTGTTTGACTTTCTTAAAATAAATGAACTTAGGTTGTTCATACTTTCCCGAAACACCGAAAGTATTAAAAGGGCTTTCTGCTTTACTGATGTTCTCATTGACAATAACAAAAACAACGAGTTTGAGTTAACGAGATTCATATGTACACATACACTAATACCCAAACCTTGAACTCGTCCAATAAACAAGTTTCTCTAGTAACAAAGAAATATTGAATTAATGATGAATTCATACAAAGGTTAGAGAATGAACAATATTGCATTGCCAAGTGCTTCTCATCAAATAAAGGAGAATTCAACTGGTGCGTTTCAGTATTTCAGTAACTTCTTAAGTATTGTATTTCGTTGGCTTCCGTTTTCTTCTACAAAAATACTTTTTACACAAATATACCAAGGATACGAGTACAATCGAAACAATGTTGAAGGAATGTAGAAGGATCTGTTGTTCCTCAGATTAATTAAGTGGACTCTCCATGTTATCCATCTTAAGCGGCTGATCCGGCCAAGAGATCATTTGCTTGTCACGAAGACTCTCCTCTTTGTGATTCTAAAAGTCAGGTTGGTTAGCGCAAGTTCTTCAATCATTGGTACTCGGTGCTTGTCTTACCTTGTTAATGTGTCTCTGTAGATTGTATTTTGTGGTGAGCGATTTTTCGCAATATTTGCATTGATAATCTCCGGAAATGTGTCTGGCTTCAATGTGTCGTTGAAGATCCCTTCGGCTTGAACTGTGATGGCCACAACCTTTGCACCAATAGGTTCCTTGAGCATTCCTCATAACATAATCGGCTACTGTCGATCCAATGCCTGGAAATAAAGTCAAGATCACATAGATTTTCAATTAACGTTTATCCACTCAGTAGTCTATGGTCAAGGAACTTCCAAGAAAAAAAATGAGAAAACCAACTCCTCAAGTTAGGTAACGCAACGATTGCCCAATATATTTCACAGTGCAAATTTTAATCACATCAAAAACAATTTCAGATATAACAATCATAGGTTGTATGCAACATCTAACAACGATATTTGGTATCAACAGTATAAGTTTATCATAAGAAACTACGAAGCTCATCTAAATAGGACAAGCCTCAAATATTGCCAACGATCCCCAGTTCAGGGAAATAAATTGCCCCCCTAAGTTATAACAAAATTTATGGTAATCTAATAGAAATAATGCACTTAAATTGGTTGAAGGCGCCTCGAGCACTCCGTGAAGTCTGCTTTGGTATTACTCGATTGAGCTACTCAAGGAGGACGCTCTTCTGACTGGATTTGAGAACTTTTGGTGTGGATAATAAAGAAATGTTGGTTGGTTGATGCTGTCTTCACATTTAGGGTTGACTTTAAGGAATGCATGAATTTAAGGAATGCATTTCAGCTCTTGCCATAGCTCCATCCCCTAAGACCGTTTAACTGTTGTACTCTCCCTCTCCGGAATTGAAAGGGACGTTGGGATGAACCTTTCGGCAATGTCGTTTCAACAAGTAGGCAGCCTTGAACTGTTTTCCGCACATGACACAATCGTAAACAGTGTTCATGTGGATGGCATCAATGTGTCTGAAGAGGTCTCTCCGGCTAGTCGTTTTCAAACTACATCCTTTACACCAGAACAGGCCCTGAGAATCACGGGTGTAATAATCAGCGAAGTCTGCAAGCAATCGAAGGAACAAGCTCAGTAAGAGTGACACGTGTGTACCATGGCAGGTGGTGGGGATAGGGCTGAAACCTCTCCAAGGAGGCCCCAGCCCTGATGGCTCGCTCAAACTTGGCTTGGTCTTCAATTTGCTTGGGACTTCGCCAATTAAAACATCCGTTTGAAGGGACAAATGAAGATTTCAGTCCTTTTCCCCTACTTTCTCGCTAGTTCTCAAAGTTCGCGCTCGCCTATAACAAGGGGAAGAAAGGAAACGTCATGCTCAAGCTTACCTTTGGAGCCATCCTCTCCCATTACTTCCATTTTTTGGCTCATCTCAATATTGTCATTCGACTCGTCGGCACCAAAGTTGCTATCGTCTCCGTACTGGGCGTATCCATACTCTTCCAGTTCAACGGCCGGATCGCCATCTTCGCCACCAAAATCATCTCCATCATTGTCATCCTCGGAGTTGTTCATGGCATTCATTCGCTTCAAGGTCTCCACATCAGGCTTCACCTCGATGGGCGGAGTGGCCTTTTCAATGGGAGACTCTAATTTTCTCTTCTTCAATGCGGGGGGCGTACTGAGAGGGGGAAGGGGAGGACCCGCTGGGGTCGAATTGGACTTGTTCTTCTGAGGCTGTTGTTGAAGCGTTTTCTTAAGCAGAGACTTTGTTTTGGTTGAATCCCCCTGGGGAGAGCCCTCCTTGGCGGATTTCTTGGGCCCATCAGTTAAGCCTTTCACGGAGAGCTCTTGCGCGACTTTCAAAAAGCCATTGAGCTCATCTTGACCGACGTTGACCTCACCGTAATACATAAAGTTGAGGATAGCATTGAGGTTGTGAAAGTCCACCCCTTTGAGGTATATCACAGGGTTTTGATGGGGATTCTTGTTAAGTACACGCCGAAAGAAAGGAGAGCAGGCCGCCAAGATGACCTTATGAGCATGGACTTGCTCATTGCCTTGATCACAACTCAAGGTGACATCGAAGAATTCACTTTCTCGTCGAATCTCCTTGAAACTTGAGCTGATGTTAGACTCGAAGTCGTTCCACCTAAAGAAAACCATTTCAAGTGTTATTTGTGTTTGACACTTCCACCCAGACATGTTGATAAAAAAAAGAAAGACTTACTTCAAGCAAAAGTTGTCTGATCCCATGATGGAATCTGACGTTAAGTGGTAATTCTCTTGATCTCACAAGCACTCGTGGAACTGAAAATGGAATACAGGATGGGATTAACGACGAACTCCATGGATTAGCAAACAAGTCCCTGATCCTGGCGCATCAGAGGCCAAGGCTCCATCTGATTTCTTTTCAGCCTTCCCTCCTGGACTGCCCACTGACTAACATCCGTCCGTACCTACATACACTACAAGCACGCACGTTGATGAAGAGACACACGAGCACAACAGGTTGTTGCCTGTTGTTGGCTATGGGCCGCTGAGGCCAAGTTCGACACTTGGGCTTCGTGTTTACTTGCGAGGATTTTTATCTCGCATTGGAAAGAGGACGAACAAGTTAAAGAACGAACATGAGTTGTGAACAATGTTGGATGGCCGCAGTCTCCGGCACCAACGTGGGCAACGCCGTAGCTGTTCAAAGAAAACGAGACGAACATGAAACATGAAGGGAGCTTGGGAGTTGTGGTAATATGAGGCGAGAGGGAACGCTCGGCGTCTGTTGTGCACATCAGATCCCAATTTCCTTTCATCCATCCATTCCAGACCCACCTGGTGGATTATTTACCTGTGCCTTCTCCATGGAAGAGCAGGGCGCCGGACTCACCAGTTTCAAGAAGAACGAGAAGTCACGTTCAATGCGATGATAACCCTCCTGCTCCTCCTGCTAGTAATAGCTGGTACAGTCTTAGCTTTTTGTTGTCCGATGTTTCAAGTTAAAAGTACCTGATGATCCTCCTGTTGAGCGTTTCTCGTTCTCCCTTAGCCAACACACACACATTCGATGTATGTACATACACGCCTTGCTCGCGGATCAAGTCGAGCAGAACATGAGAAGATTGGGAGTACTAGCGAACGACAACACGGCGTCAACGACGACAACGATCAGAAGGAGGGGGAGGACGAGGTACAGATCGAAAGGCAAGAAGATACTACGAAGAACGAGGAGACGGAGGGAGAAGAAGCAGGAGATGGGCCAGGCACGTCCCCCCGTAGGTCCAGCACCAAAGATTCGGTTGAAAAAGGGGAAAACGCCTGTTGAGTTGGCAAAGGCAAAACCAAAACGGGAATCCCACAGCACACATGGGTATGATTTGGCCCTTCAACATGGGACACTAACCAACTAATGGTTACCAACAATAAAACAACGCGATCTCAGGCCCCTAAAATGGATATGGACGGAGCTTAAATATGTGGAGCTCGAACTTACCCACGAGATATCACGAGGTCGGAGGTTGACTACTCCGATCCAGTTATCGATGTGTTTGTGCACCACCCGTTCCACACTGTCTGTTGTCTGGGTTCCAGTGGCACTGCTAGGCGGCCTGCTCCTCGGCTCCTCCTGTGCTCCCCGATCTGGCTCCACTCACAGGCTCCACTCGCTCCACTCGTCCTAGAAGCTCCTCCAATGTACCACCAAGGAGGCACTAGGGCACCTAAGGTGCATGGATGGATGGATGGATAGATCAAGGATGGAGCACGACTCCTAGGTGGCTGCTCGCTCGGCAGTGCGCGGCTCATGCCTCCGCTCCCATTTCCTGGCAAAGCTGGCCCAACGCGCATGAACCAAAAAAGGGCAAGTAAGCCTCAGGAAGGAACCCAGAACAGGGCCAAGCGAAGACTCCCGTCATTCTTGAGTGGCTCGACGGCGGTCCCGCTCCTCTCACCTCTACTCCGGCTCCACTGGCGGTGGCCAGCCAACTCACGTGGGGACACTTTTTCCCTTCCTCGCCTCTTTCGCCGGCTTCCGCAGGGAATGGGCCACAAACGAGTCGAACGAGACCAACGGCGCCGGCACTTGTGCTCGTCCCTCTTATGTTCCTGGTCCATTCATCCATCCATCCATCCATCCATCCATCCAACGATGTATCGTGGATGATGGTGCTGAAGATGATGACGAGGGAGCAACAGGCCGTTTGGGCTGGGGCTGCTCGCCTTCGTGTTCCAAGGGCTTCGATCGGCCTGGGCCTGGGTGGGTCGTCCAAGGACTCGTCGTAGGTTGTGGTGCCATGGAGCGGGGCACGTAATTTAGATTGGGACGCCATCTCACCAAACAGGAATGCATTGAGCAGGGTAATACCCTCCCAACGAACGAGATTGTGCTCTGCGAACGGAACGAGATCTAGGACGGACGGAGCTCGGGAGGCAAAGAATACCACATGATGGTGCTGGGTAATGATCGTGGGATGGGGGGAGTTGGGGACTGAGCCGAGTGGCTGAATGCCGAGTTGGTCGTGGAGCACCACGACCAACGAGTCTGTCCATTGAGGCGGGGAAATGTTCTCGCCCGTCTTCCACCTGGGTTGCTCTGGAGCAGGATTTATCGTGCCAAAGTGGCGAAGACTGGATGGAATTTGTGGGAATTCGGGACTGGAGCACAAAGAACTGGGCTGATGAGAACCCCATAGAGCAAACTAGCTGATGCTGAGAACAGGGAAACAGAGGAGGGCTTGGGAGCAAGGCAGAGAGTCCAAAGTCTGGTTTGGCTTCCTGTGTCAGAGATTGGGGTCGGACAAGGGGCACATCTTGAACCTTAGCTCAAAAAGAACATAAGCATTGAATTCAATTTCCAACGGTCTGAAACAATCATTCTGAGCCTTGCGAGAAACAAAGAAATGGAACATACTTTTGAATCATCTGCGTTGCAGTCTTCATATTTCACCATTCAGAGTAGAGTGGAAGGAGGGTCTCGTTGAACACCGATCAAAGCGTTAATTTTGGAACAAAGGAAATGAGTTTGCATGGAATTGAAAAATGTCGGTGATTGGAACAAATATATGGTGTAATATTAATTTGGGATCATTATCCAATATGTTTGAAAAATGAAAGCCGAGGTGCGATTAAAACGATCATAGAGCGGCTTTTTTGATAGATAGTAGCGCACATACAACAATGAGAAGTGACAATTATTATTATGTTCAAACCCTCCCAAAACTGCGCTGAAGGGACTCCAAGGATGATTTGAAAAACTGTCATCAAATCGATTCATACTTCCAACTACTTGACGTTTCAAAAAAGGGAACATATTTGTAGAGGTTGGGTGACTGACAGCCCGACTAAGATCGAAGGTTTTTAACGCTCCTCAGGAGCGGTGTATTCTTTATTTTTCAGTTAATGTATTACATTTTTTTGAGAGCTTCTCATCTGTCATTCAATGACCGTCAAGAACGCTGAGGTACTTTTTCTCCACAAGTAATGGAATGATCATGTGCCGAACTGGAAGAAAGAACAAGATCACCAAGGGGAAGATCATTTTCGCGTACGGCCAAGGGGCAAATCCAAATGCGCAAAGAACCAATAACTGACCACATTGGCACAGAGTGAAAGTGTGGATTTTTCTCTGAGGAACTTGTCTGATGTAATGGTTGGGTGGGTATGCAGCTTGTTCCATGAATAAAAGCATGATTCTTTCAAACATTTGATTGCCGTATAAAGCTGTGATGGCCAAGTACAAGAAAAGTCCATCCAACACAGGCGTGGGAATAAACGTCAGAACGGAACCGAGGAAGAGCATCGAGATGCCAATAAGAATGTTGCTGAACAAGTTGGTGAGCCTTGTCTCCCTAACTCGGACAACAATGTCCTTAACATATCCATTTTCGACTCGCTCTTCGGTGTCTGCGAGGCACTTGACATGAAGTGGGGAATGAGGCAATACGGCATGGAGAAATGGGAATCCAAAAATGCACAGGAAAGCATTGATGAGTCCCACCACCAATAGATCCCAATGATACGCATTCCCTTTCTGAAGTCGGTTGTCCGGGCTGTTGACCATCGCTGCACTAATATTTTGATCCATAAAAAATAGCAGGGACAAAGAAAATCCCAATCCCATAGCCCCGAAGACTGACCCAACCGTCAAGGCCCCAAAGTTAACCACTTGAAAAACGTTGGACGTTGGGTTGTACGGGAATGTCTTCACTTGTACACCAGAAAACAATACAGTTCCTACGAGGCTAAATACCACAACGGACACAGGTAGGGCATAATCTGAAAGAATCTCGCGTTTCCGCTTATTCAAAAACGGAGTCTTCGTGAAGTCGAATAGAGTCACTCCCAGCCAAAGAGTTCCAAGCATGAGGATCAAAGACAAGAAACACACGTCCGGGTGGCACTCATGAGGGTGGACTTGGTGGGCCGTTGTTGCCGTTATGTTGGTTATCGCAGAAGCTAATGGGTTGGAAGCATCATTTCCAGTCGTGGTGGGGTAGCAAGAATCAGACCAATAATGCTTGTTGAAAGTCTTGACCATGTTCTTCGTGGAATCCGTGATGAAAGCGATGGTGATGAAGTTGGAGAAGATTTCTTCGGTTGATCTTGAAGAATACTTCATCAGGACCGACATGTTGAAAAAGGAGTACAAAATCAGGAAGAATGTGTTCCAAATCCCGATCATGGCATAAAACGCCAAGAAATCGATATCAAAGTCCTCTGCGATCGTGTAGATGATCTTAATGAATAAAGCCAAGGGAGCAGTCGTCATCACAACGACCAACGGTTGTCCAGCGAGCAGTGTGAACGTAATGGCGCCAATAGTCTGCCCAACGATCACTTGTTGAACGCTAATCTTGCCATGGGTATTGGAAGAGTTCAACACGCCCAGAGCAACAGCCGGAAGGATGACCGAAAAGTAGAGGAATAAGGTCGTGGCCGTGGTTTTTTGGATGGTATTTGGTCCCACAATTCCATCTTTGTAATCATCCAAGTAGTATGGCAACCTTCGCATTAAATCTTCTTTGATGCCATAACCAAATTGATACCATTTCAACTCAGTGTCCTTGTTTTCATCATTAGGGTCTGGTTTTCCTGGACCACCATTGAGCTCAGGTGGAGCTTGATGTTCAGCAAACATTTCGGTAGTCTTCCTCATGCTCTCCTTGAACTCTTCAACAGTTGGAGCGGTAAGTAATTCATGACGAAGCCCCATGTCGCTAAAGAGTGTGGCAAAAGTGCGACCCGTCTCTAAAGCGGACTTGGTCTTCTTCACTTCACTGGGACAGAGAATCAGGATAAAAAAGCGCACTTCCTCGGCTTTTTGTCCTAAATTACAACGATGTTTAAGGCGAGCTATGCCCACGTGCCGTTTCCTTAAAGTTGGAATAGTTACAGCGCTGCATAACCACGTCTGTTCCCAATCATAATATTTGCCTCCTTTGCTGATGGTTCCTTGAATGTTGTCAGTTAGTTGAGTATATGTGTCGTCGGTAAAAATTAGGGACTTCAACTCTTGATTCGTCACGGTCTCTTTGGGGTCCTTCATCATCATTCCAAGCATCTTATCGACAATGTGACTGATCTCTATTTCTGCCAAGTCCAAGAAAACTTCGGATTTCTGAAGAAAGTTGTTGATATCCCGGGTGCCCCGAACTTCCTGGGCAAAGTCCTTCTTCTCCACGGACGCCACTTGTGTATGCTGCAATGAGACATCGTGGAGGGTCTCGTCAATGTCTTGAGAGTGCTGCCGATTGATCCTCTCGGCCAAAGGAACACTTAACTTTCGCCGTGTTGACATTTTGCGACTTCCGGTGGAAACTGGAAGAGAAAGAAACCTTGAATAGAGCTCTGTAATTTGTATCGTGCTTTAATCTACGTTTTGTCCAGGTTGGGGATGATTGCTTTACGGATTAGAATCAGCCTTCATATGAAAAGTCCTCCGATATTTCTGAAGAATCATTTTCACTGTCTTTGTGGAAGTCTAGTTCAAGTTGTACTTGCTAGGATAATGACAGTAGGTACAGGCCACTTTAAGACTCTACCATTGCATCATCAACCTAAGGTAGATCCAATCGTTCTTCTCTGCTCTTTCCCTCATGCTTGCTTGCACTGCAATCTTCAATGAAGAGTCTGCAGTACCGATGTTCAGTTATTGCCCGGAGGGCTCAGCTGGATTTGGAAATGTCTCGCAAGCTCATCCTATCAGAATCATCTCCTGCCTTGCAAATGATTTCAACGGATGGCCACTTTCGAAATGAGAACTTCAACGGCATTAATGCCTCAAGAATACCATCCTTGTCTTCCTAACATTGACGTTCTTACCGACTATCGACTTGAAATTTCGGATCCTCCAGAACTGATTAATGCGATATCTTCACACGGCACAGGTCTTGCGTTGAGTGCGAGGTACAACAAAGAAGCACCAGTGCTCAAAATATCTACCCAACACTACCAAAATTCGGTCACTTGTTTCCCTTCTTGCACCGGAGTCCAGTGTACATGCATGGTCAACCACATTCTACCGAGCGAAAGTCGGCTTAACGACTTTAACGCTGACTAGGCCCCTTTGAAGAACAAGGCACGAAGCAAGGGACGACCCCGAAGACGCCTGGTCGTCCATCTCCTGGTAAGTCGAGAACCTTTGCCACTCATTGGCCTGGATTGGATGGCAGTGCCTGAGTACATCGCCTTGCCAATATCAGACCATTTGAAAATTGAAACCAGGTGAATTAGAGGTGGAATACGAACATACATACCTGATGGTACTATCTAAAATTGGACGCACATCAACTTATTAGCCAAACATATCTAACAATGTCAACTTGTTTGAAATGGACCATCAGGGTGGCCAAACTGTGGAACGGTGGTCCTGCAGCTCCTTCATTCACACGTAAATTCAAGTGGTTTTAACGCGATGAAAAGCTTTGAATGAGGTTAGCATAGTATCCCACTAGCCATTGAGATAAGCCCTGGCAAGGTGCTGTTGGCGTACCACCAATCCAGTTTATCGATTGTATCTCCCTCCCTAATGAAACTACCAAAGCATTGGTGCGTGTTTATTTTGATTCAGGTTTTCCAGGTTCTACGTATAGAGTCGTCCTTTAACAAGATGTGTTTTTCACAGGCTCTTCATTATTGAGTATGAAATAGTTTACTCCCGATAGAGAAGTTCAAATTTCACTATTACAATGATTTCATATGCTGTTTTGCGATGCACTTCGTTTGCGGATCGCATTGAACGGCTATCAACTCCTAACAAACTCGTAGGAATACCGATTTTTATGACAGCACTATCAAATTGAGATTTGATGCCACCAAAACGTATACAAGATATTTCTAACTTCCTCATGCAAGCTATAAATTTAACTGAATTGCAAAAATGTACATATGATGGCAAAACTATGACAGACAAATTAGCAAGCTACATTTGCGCTTGCGTAGATGAATTTAACAATCACATCTTTGCAAATTGCTCTATGATCTTAGATATACTCGAACTTTAGACCACCAGAGCGGTAATTTGTTGATTCCAATTCATTTGAGCGTTTTATTGGCCGATGCTCATATGTTAGGGACTCGTAATTGCAAGTTTTAGTTTTGTTTTTGTTGGGGAATGCATCCTATGGATACATTTCATTTGATGCATTTAATTTAAATCAACCATGGACATTTGTTTTGAAACCAACCTCGTAACCAATGAAGATCTAAAACTGGGTTCCATTTTGGAAACAGGTTCGCTCTATCTGCACGAGGGTCTGACAATCATGATGGATATGCCCATTAATGTTGAACTCTTATTCGCACGCAACGGGTATATAATTCTTTTCATAATACTTTACACTACATGTCAAAGGAAGACCTATGAAGACTTAAGGTAATTGTACTCTTTAAGTTTCTTTTCTTTTCGTCAATTGGTAATACTCCACAAAAAGTTACCAGCGGATATTCTTTCCATTAAACATGTTCATGAAAGAAACCTTTGTCACACTCAGTCTGGATGAAGATTACATCAAAAAGTATAAACTTTCTTCTAGAATAATTTCACATTTGAATCATGTCCATCCCACCTTTCATCATACTAAACATCATGGGTACATGATTATTGATCAAGATATCTTGTCCTTCTTATCTTCGTGTGAAAGATACATACACTCATACGTACATGAACATCCTGTACACCGATCAATCATGATAAGCAATCCTGTACGATGAAACTAACATCATAAATTTGATAATCATACAAAAAGCAAGCCCCTGTATACTAGTGTTCTGTTGTTTCGATCCGGAAGGTCAGCTTTTTAGCTTCAAGGACCTCGGTTGGGGCTCCCATCACAAGCTACAGAGAGTACAGTGTCAAAATGAAAACTCCTTAAATGAGTCTCAAAATGCGACCCTGCCGTTCTAGGTCTCAGAACCAGGGCTGCTTTAAAGCTCGTTCCTGATCTTGGAACTCGGGTCTTCATTTCTCTACCCTTTTACGTTGGAATGGGAGCCCTACCAGAGGGGTGGTAAATGACCAAAACTACTCTCTTGATGTTCGAATGATGAATTATTATTATTTGAATTTATACAGCACAACCTTAAGCATCATCATAAAAAATGAGGACATTGTTTAGTCAACGTGTTATTTCATAAGCATCCAACTGCCCTGGCCTTCACCTGGATTTCTCTCTCAAAGGCCGACAAATCGCACTCATGCATGCACATGCCCCACACTAATATAACGTGGACTCTCATCGCATACGAGGCAACGATATCTTACCCATGCGACCACGATGTTCCATGTTGGAACAAACTTCAAAGGGGCGGCCAATTTCACTAAAAGCCACTTCTTGTTTGATGAGATTAAACAGAACCTTGTAGAGTTGCAACAAAGGCTGACACTGGATAATGAGACACTACTCATTCCATCCACAGATCTTACTCCGAATTTCTCTCCCTCAGCTTTCTCATTGGAGAAGGACAGCCGATAGTGCTACTCCATGGTAGAAGTAATAACTTTTACGTGGACATTGTCACGCCACCCAAACGCTCTCAGGATATGTACCGAAAGCGACATCCTCAGAGTTGGCTTCACAGCCCACGCTTTCGTCGAATTCAGCGAGGAACAAGGCTACTTCAGTGTCCGATCGTTTGAGCCTGTGATCCAACTTGGGCCTTGAGTACAAGTGTACTTGCTGATCCAGAAACGATCCACCAAGTCTGACATTCATCATAATTGACACTTACTTTTCCGCTGTGGATTGGAGAAACTCGAGATGCTAGACCTGCCTTGACCCACTGAGCCACGTGGGTGTTCCAGAAAGGTTCCATCTTCCCCGTCAGATCCACTGGAAGTGCGCGATGAATCATCTGAAACAGCCTTATCTTCCGGAATGGAGGCTGGAACATGTGTTTCATTGCAAGAGTTTTTCCGGGACGACGGCATGATTACGATGCCACCAATCAAATGAAACTCAAATCGAGCGAGAGTAGACTCAATCCGCGTCTTCAAACGATTAAACGTAACCGACTTGACATGTTTACAATAGGCGAAAAAACGTCAAAAGTTTACTTTACTTTGGGATAGATAATGCTTTGGTCAACATTGCCGTTTATGATTAGGTATGAATGATCAAATATCCTGGACACTGGCTTCACTCTACCAAGCTCGTTTTTGCAACATTTTGTTTGTTGTGCTAAATCGCAGGTTAGCATGAAAAAAAACACAGGTGACATTGAGGTTAAAACGAACGCATTTTAATCGACGACCTTCTCTTAATTCCTTCTTGAGATAAGTGTTTATGATGTTCGTTATTACTTCAGGTTTCATCACCAGTGAATGAACCTGCGCTATTCAAATTGACCCAATATACATCAAATTCAGCAGAGCTTGGCGTGCGTCAAACAATTATGGCTGGAGGGCGACCAATCCCGAAGGGAAAATGTTAAAAATAAACCAAGCCATTGAAACTTATTTTTATCCCTAAAGTACGAATTTCAGATTAGTTTGTTTTGAAACGATGAAAGTGACGCACTTGATCTGTGCCATCTTGTTATTCTTGGTGTGGGCTGAGGCCCGGTTGTCATCAGAGGTGTGGGAAGATGAAATGGAGGACATTGAGGATCTTTTAGCTGAGGGTAAAATCGTGGGAGGTAAAAATGCCACCCGAGGTCAATTTCCATTCGTTGTGGGCCTATGGAGAAGCAATACCCGTCATCCTTTCTGCGGTGGCTCACTCATTTCGGATAGGTGAGGCAACAACCTTCGATCAATTCATCAAACCTTAATTTGCCCTCACACCATTTCTTTCCCAGGTTCGTTTTGACGGCGGCCCATTGTGTCAAGCGTGAAAGGTTGAGCTCCTTCAAGGTCGTGACCGGGGATCTGGATTTGAACACCGTAGAACCGGAGGAGCACATTTGGCGGGTGTGCAAGATCAAGATCCACCCTTACTACTCGAGCCACGACGTCAAAAACGACATAGCCCTCCTCAAGTTATGCCTAAAAGTTCGATTATCCTACGCAGTCCAACCCATTGCTCTGTCAGAGAGACGAAACGCGGTTCAAGCCGGAGATAGGACCACCGTGGCGGGTTGGGGAGTCCTTTCAGAAGGCGGGCGCCTTTCGACCATTTTGAAATACGTCCCTGTGGAAATATTCACGGAGAGTGAATGTCAACGAGCTTATCCTTGGGTAACCAAAAATCAATTGTGTGCCGGGATTAAACAAGGAGGAAAAGACTCTTGTCAAGGGGACAGTGGGGGACCCTTGTGGTGGATCGATCCTGATTCTCGTGTACGGCGACTGGTGGGCATTGTGAGCAATGGCAAGGGATGTGCCAGGAAGAGATTCCCAGGTGTTTACACGAAGGTGTCGGCTTATTTCGACTGGATTCTGGAGACCATGGCGTCGGGGCTCTAAGCCGATTGAGCTACGTACTCGTATTTCGACTCAAAGATTGGAGTGGAATGTTGGGCGTGCTTAAAATGTATGTTATGGATTATTTGACTTCGTGGAAGCCAAAATGTGCTTTGTGATTGAATAAAGGATTACACTTGGTTGATATCAAGTGTTTGTTGGGCGTTATGCTCCTATCAGAATCATCATGTGAATAAAGTAAGCAATGCAAGAGATATGGAGAACTTGAAATGCCCGGTACCTTTTTTAGAGAAAAAAACGAATAATAAATCATCAATCATTTATGCAAGATAGTTTGGCGGCGACGGTCTTAAAGTCGATTGAGATTGCATCTTTGTTTCCTTCAAGCATCAAATAAATGTCAAGTCGAAGTAAATCTCAGCCGTAGCATCAACACTATGACTTGAGAGGTAAATGGTATTGCTATTTCCATTGCTATAGGTTTAGTAACATGCAAATGTTAGTAGCTACCAGGGATTAATCATTTTTGACTTGATCGATCAATCCATCAGAGGATTCTTCAACTGCATAAGGATCCAAAATGTCTACTCGTAAACTCTATTACTATTACTTACAAATTGGATACTCATCAGGTCTTAAATTTCATTTCATTGCACTTTAATCCCCTGAATGGAGCAAAAGCTCTAAAATATAACAAATGAAGTGGTCACGGGAGACAAAATTTGCTCTTTTTATCACTGGTCGAAAATAATCCTCTGACATCAGCTAAAACTCGATCTAAATTTAGGTATTCATAGTAAAAGATTCTTGCAAAAGATAAGTGAATCTTATCCTTGGATTATTTTATATACTTTCTGCTCCCCCTCCAGGCTCGTCACCCTTTGAGTAACTTTTCCTGGAATGACTGCAGGGGATGATGCTGATTGCTGTGGTCCAGGTTAGTCAGCTGTCAAGTTAAGGCATGCCGAAAATTAAACATCTGTAGATGTGTGTTTCATCGTTTATTTTTCAATGTGTCATGATGGCATTTCAATAGATATAGATTTGACTCAACTGACTATGGTTAAATTTTCGCTTTTTCTTTCGTGCGAAGTCATAATTAAAATCTGACCTTTTTCCAGACTTTCTGGCAACTTTATTGACCAAGTTGCCAGCCTGAACTAAACTTGATTGACGACAGACGTTTGTTTATTTACGATTTCTGGTAATCTTCAACCTCAAAATTCTTGTTGGGATCGCGTGTTTCATCGTTTAAGTTTGAATACATCATGGGAAATGATGGAGGAAGCATTCCACGACGCGATGAATTGGTCAAAACCAAACAGAAGAAAGAGCAGGTTCGAGTTTGGTTTAGTAAAACGAACGTCTCCTTTCAGTATTGAAATTGTTCGTCTTTCGAAGAAATTCTTCTACTGGAAAATCGAGGACTGATTGGGTTTCCTATTTCTTAATTGATGCATATTGGGTTAGCAGTCAATAACGTTTGAGCCAAAGCAATGAAATATGTCAAAGATGGCTTTCGCAGACTCAGCAAGATGAAGTTCAGCCACTTTCAGTTAATAGTTTCGAATTGATGGTAATAAAAGCGATCTTAGCCCTCAAATGGACCGAGTCAATTTATGCGCACGCATATTTGATCCACTTAGTAATTGAAATTGGCCATTCAACACCACCCTCAAACATATGTATTACTTGCGATTGAAAATGAAACATATGCATTGGGCAAGTTTGAACGGATTGTTGAGAGTATACTTTGATTTTTAACAAGTCAAATTTGTCGCAGCTTTTATTGTCACCAGGCCATGAAGGTCGCAAATTGTCTAGTAATCTATTGAAATGTTGCCGGATACCTACGAAGACTTCGACCCAATTTAGATACCAAGCAAAAAGGTTGACCTTGACCTTAGATTGGATTCATTTTCACACTCCATCCTTTTGTAGAGGCTACTGTTGAACGTTTCCAACTATGATGGCCCCAACCTCCATCCATTGAACCGCTTAAAATACACGGCGAGTAACTTTGGCAATCCAGGATAATGAAGTAGTAAACACTGTTTGGCTCTCTACAAGCTATCAGAGCCTTGAATTATTGCCAATGAGTGCTTCGGTATTCCTGGCAGCCATTGATACCCAAAATATTTCGGAACTTTGACACGATTTCACCTCGTTCGTCTTTTTTATACACACTTTATACACATGAGTCTAATTGCTTTGTACGTCCATATTGCAGAACGAGTTAAGCTCGAAATATATTTTCGAGGGAAAACTTCAATTCAGTTCCAGAAAAAGGCACGAGTTTGCAAGGATTTTTTGGAACTAGTGTATAAAACATAGAATGCTCCTCCCAATAGTTTTGAAGTTTATGACAAGCGAATCTGCCTGACTCGGACAAAGGGAGCTAGAATATTTCTTTGTTACCCATCCGGTCCATTTGTTGGTTTCAAGTATGTCCAGGGTACCGTCGTCCATGACCTAGCCAAAACGGTTTCTTTGTATGTAATGTCAAGGAACAGTATTTTTCATGGAAGATTGTTTTAATTTGCTTTTCGAGCCAATGAGTGAGTGCAAAATCGTTTGCCATTGATCGCTTTTTTCACACACGAGTAAGGGAAGACACAATCAGGTGGTCACTTTTTGTGCAGTATCCAGTGCTTTTCCGATCAGGGGAATATGTCTTCGTTGTTCCTTTGATTAAACTCGTATATATTTTTTGTATTTTTGAACACGGATGTTGAAGCCCTATTAATCGGAGTTCTTTATTTTTTTCGTTACACCGGGAGCATTTTACGATACCTGGATCATCTAAAAAGCATCATCTAAAAATGTTGTAGCAAATAAACTTGAGCCTCGTCCTAAATAAGCAAAAATTATACCATTTTTTTCAGGTGCATCATTTCTTTCGGACCCATTTTGTCACCCAATTCCAGAAATCGAATTATCGTTTTTGATATGTATGCACTATCCCACGAGTCTAGGATATATCCGTCTTGTGACAGTAGAGGGAAATCTCCCATTAGTATTCTAAGCAGCTAGTCGCAACCTATGAAAGTGGGAGGTTGAATAATCAAGTCTACCTTAATGAGCTCTAACTGTTACCCACTTTTGACTCCCTTGTTCTTTCCAGAAAGACAAGGATTCGGACCGCTTGACGCGATGGCAACATTGCCACCTAACCCAAGAGGCATTGGGTCGTCGAATAGTGGCATGTCAGTTGGGTAGGCTTTACAAAAAAGAAGCCATTATCGAGCGACTCCTTGACCAAGAGAAACCATTTCCGCCTGATTGTAATCACATTAAAAGCATTAAGGTGAGTTTGCACGTTTACAAGTTTATATTAAAATGTGATGCCGCCGTTACAAAAATCCGTGTCACAAACGCAAAACCAACCGTTGGTGTTCATGCCCACCAATCGTTTGGTGTAAGTGCGGCAACCCAAAATGGAGGAGTTAAACACGTCGTAGCCCATGATCTCCTCGTAGGTGTGGTCACAGTCTCGCCAGATCTCGTTCCATCGATATGCTGAAAATGTGAATGGAGATTAATATGATAAAAAGAGATCCGATTCCTAGGCTATCTACTCGAATAGGTGTCGTCTTTAAATTTGATACAATGTCGCACGGGATGCTCGGCTGTTGGTGGACAATTCACTACAACGCCATCATTGGTGTCTTCTTTGGGTTGAAATTTGGTCGAGTAGCATTGTAATCCAAATACTGACAAAATAGAAAACGAAACACTAATTTACCATGATGGAATACGGTATGGGCATTGTATGAATGAGACTTACCTAAGTTTGTGGACAGATGTAACAACAGAATCAAACACAGCTCAAGTTGCAGTTTAAAATTCATCTTCGTGTTTTAGTGAACAAATATTCAAAAGTATCTAGATGAGAAGCGCGACCAAGACTGATTGATTGCCTGTCTCTTTCTCAGTTTAGCAAAACCTATAATTTCGTTTCAGGACGTCAAGGATTTGGAGCTGGTCGAAAATCCCAGTTATGAGAACCGAAATCCGTCGAAAGGTGACAATTACATCGACAGTTCAATTGCTCCCTGGATCTGCCCCATGACTGGGATCGAAATGAACGGACGCTTCAAGTTCGTTTTCGATTGGAAGACCGGCAAGGTTCTGTCGGAAAAGGCCAACAAATTGGTCAAGCGTGATGATCCCATGAAGATCTCGGAAGAGAATGTGATCATTCTCAATCCTGAGTCGGAAGACGCCAGTCTTATGCTAACGAAAATGGAGGCCCGCAAGGCTCGTGAGAAGGCCCTTAAGAAAGCTAAAAAGGAGTTAAAACGCGGCGTCGATGCTGTCCCGATCAAAAATGGGGCAGATGAGCCTTTCAAGAAACCGAAGATTTCGGGTAATCTAACCTCAAATATCCCTCCCCCACCAACCAGTGAGAAGCTCTCCGTTAAGCTTGGGTCAGTCCAGAAAGATCCGAGCAAGAGTGAAGTCTACAAATCCCTATTCTCCTCCCATAAATCGGCTCAAAACAAACCCAAGGGCCATTGGGTTACTTTTGACCCTCGCTACAACTGATCTTGCTATGGTTTGTCCTGTTATGTTGTGTTCTCGAAATGTAATACCCAAAATCTGTTAAGCAAGGATAGTTTCCTTTATTGATCTATCTCTGAAGGATCCTCAATGTCTCCTTGGTTGCAATTGTCTTCGCGACATGCGCAATAAGTGCCCTTTTCCTCAATGTCGCCAATTTTGGTGCTGAAGGGCCAACATCCAACACCATTGATTTTAAAGGTGTCGTATCCAAATAGTTGCTCATAAACGTGGTCGCATTCCCTGAACACTTTTCCCGGTCTCGAGTCTGGAATTAAAGAGTCATCATCAAGACCAACACCAATAATTATAGACAGTCAATCGAAAACGGATTCAAACCTGTCTTGAATCTGACACAGTATCTCAAAGTGGCCCCGGCGGCATCTCGGCATTCCACGGATTCACCGTCTTCCGTACTCTTTCTACTTTGACCATTGGAGGAATAACATCTCAGTCCGAACGCTTCAAAATTGTCCTTGATTGTTAATGCTCAGGAGAGAGAAATAAGTGTTTGAGTATAGCACTTACCAACAGTGGCGAATAGAGAGAGCATGAGAATAGTTTGCAGTCCGTTGGCCATGATTGTTGGTTGTGGACTCTGTGTGGTTTTGTTTTGTTCTTGGTTCTCTGGCAACACAAGCTATCGATTGTCTTTCTCAAGTCTGAAGGGGTCATCACAACCGTAGGATGATGATCTTGACGAATGGTCATTAAATATTGACCAAACAAGCGTTCGAAATAAAAATCAAGACTAGATATCGTCTGGGTTTTGATATGAGGGTATAATTGAATTTTTAACATTCAACATGACAACAGGAACAAGTTACTTTGAACTTTTGACACTTTTCTTGTTCGGCTTTTATGGTGGAGTAGAAGAAAAAAAAAGAAGACAAGGCAGACCTATAAAAAAGGATTACGTGGAAATCGTGTCAAAGTTCACAAGGGGCGAGAATCCCGCGTATTCTGACAAAAGAGTAGCGGCCATCGTTTGGTTGAAGTCCTCTTCAAATGCGAATTCCTGCCGATCCATTTGCAACTTGCAATTGCGAAACGCCATCTGAAGATTGGTCAGATTCTGAGCCGAGGTATGAGACCATTGGGTGCATCGGAAGGTATGCAATTCATTCTGATCCAAGAGCACGCACTTGATCTGGTTCAGGTCCAGCTCACAACGATCCGTCTCGAGGATTTGCAGGTCCCGGAACAAAGCTATGAAATTGACCAATTGTCCGGGGAGAATCTGCAGTGAGAACAATTGCAAATGGTCCACCGAGGTCGACAGGGGACTCTGACGGTTGTATCGCACGGGTTGGTCCCAATCCGGTTTGACCGAGCAATCGCACAACACCAACGTCTCCAAGTTTAAGCACTGTCCGATAGTGAGGTAGAGGTCTTCCAAGCTCAGGTCCTTGACCTCAAGCAAATGGAGGGTAACGATGTTATGTCCGTTGAGACTGACGAAATCTACCACCGTCTGATCCACGGGTCGGCTTTTGTAGTTGAGTCGGAGAAGCCGCATGCGGGGTAGGAGACCCAAACCTTCGAGATTGTAAAAGAGGGCCGAGTCCAAAGAGAGCCATTCAATCTGAGGACAGAGTTTAGTCACCAGTTCCAAATGGTTGGAGGACAAGAGCTCCATAGAGTGGAACAGCATTGTTTTCAGACTGAACTGTGGGAATACCGCTTCGCACGTGTTGAAATCGATGTACGTGAGCACGTCGGACATGACATCGTAGATGACGTGGCGCAAACCAGGCAGACCATTCAGTAAGAGAGCCACGCCTTTGGGGCTGACTCCTTGGAAGAAACCTGCAAACACAACCAATAGCATTGCATCAATTGAATGGCTAATTACTGGTCGTGGATGAAAGTGCATTCATCGGCAATTTAACACTTTTTGGAGGGTCGGAAGGTCTTGCAGTGGACCTTAAAGGTCCGACAACTTAATGAGTCAAGAGATGGTAGTAGACTGCTCGTATTTACGGGAAAGGGATCACGAGTGTGCAGAGAAGAGAGTCAGGGTCGTTACAGTATCAATAGAAGTGAATCTTTTTCTCGTAACTTTTTTCATGTGTCCCAGCTTACCTTGCATGATAATGGTATGCAATTTGCGGCAACACAACAACCACGAGAGTCCCACATTGGTGATAGCCGTGCCCGTGAGCACCACACTCTCCAACTTAGGACAATTGATCTGCTGTACCGTACATCCGTTGGTGATAGCCGTGCCCGTGAGCACCACACTCTCCAACTTAGGACAATTGATCCCCACAATCGAGGCCACGTCATCGTCGCATTGCTTGGGCAGGGCCAGGACCCGCAAGCGATTCATGAACTTTAGGATGTGAGCCAAGAGATAAGTCGTGATGGCCGGACTATCGGCCTTCTCCAAATACAACTCCTCGATCTGACTGCATTTGATGAGACACGAGATGGTGGGCATCAACACCCGGTCCACATAGCGCTGAGCCCGGAATCGGCGGGTGTGCTTAGGAAAGAACAGGATGATGTATTGCATGAGCTGTTTGCCCACATAATCGTAATGGCCGGCCACTTCCAAAGCGCACAAAACGTGGTCCAGGAACTGCTCGTACAAGTGGCCGGGAACCAGTTGGAAAAAGTGCTGGTCTAACAACGGGAACACGGCCTCCCACATGGATTCTTGCACGTACACGTCCATGGATTGCGGATCCAGGGCCGGCGGGCCCCCGCCCGACCCGCCCAATCCACTCCGTCCTAAGATTTCTGGCGAATGGATCTTTTGGCGATGGAATTCGTAGAGCGAGGTGGTGGCGTAAATAGCCGCCGTGCGGATGCACAGATC
>NC_081447.1:5868296-5868513 GCF_007210705.1 Tigriopus californicus | reverse complement strand
AAAAATTAAGGCATCGTTATGAAAAGAACCAATTAAGATATTTTGGTTCTTTTTGGTGCAATGTCATTGGGCATTTTGAAGCATAAAATGTACCCTTTGGCCTCGGACAACCAAGAAAGGAAATGAACGTGGCCAACCTTTTCTAAAAAAATGATATACCTATAAGCTGGCTTTATACGTTAAAGTGAAAGTGCCTCACCAATCTTGTGATTCCAAA
>NC_081447.1:5829799-5868276 GCF_007210705.1 Tigriopus californicus | reverse complement strand
GAGATGGCGTTCAGGTAGGAAGTCTCCTCGGATTCAGAAACACTCCAACCAAACATTGGATCGCAATTTCCCGACCAACCTATTGATCGCTTCCAATGAAAGTATGTGTACGAAAAAATTAAGGCATCGTTATGAAAAGAACCAATTAAGATATTTTGGTTCTTTTTGGTGCAATGTCATTGGGCATTTTGAAGCATAAAATGTACCCTTTGGCCTCGGACAACCAAGAAAGGAAATGAACGTGGCCAACCTTTTCTAAAAAAATGATATACCTATAAGCTGGCTTTATACGTTAAAGTGAAAGTGCCTCACCAATCTTGTGATTCCAAATGAATGACGAATTTCTATGGCTTTCTTAAACCTCAGATTATCCTGCCTCTCCTTTCTACCCCAAGTTTAGTTGTGAGTTTGAAGAAAAATCCGGATAAGATCGTTTCCAATCAACCTTTATAATTGTTTCATAGTGATATACTCAGGTGCATACAACATTTTTCCACAGTTAGCACCTTAGCTAATTATTTGAAAGTTTTTTGACTGCATTTCTCTTATCTGAGTCTCTACTGCTAATGTATGTAGTAAAACTGGGTAGTTTTTATTGGTCTTAATCTTCTCTTTTTGGAAAGACAACTACTTTGTGTTCTGTCCACCATCAAGGTGTGAAAGGTCCTGACTAATTGAATTCCCTTGTTGAATGGTTTTCCCATGGGTTGCTGCAAGAGTGAAGAACTTTATGTACAGTTGAATACAAATCATTTGCTTCCTGTACTCCCCACAGATACAGAACAATCTCTATTGTACAACATACACCTGAGCCAATCTTCAAGGTAGAATTTACAGTTCAATCTACTTTATTCATCAAAAACACACCGGCTATCAGCTGTCTTGCTCCAGTACGAAAATGAGATAATTGTTGGGCCAATTGAGATGGAGATATACACATATGAATCAATGGGTTGATCACTACTGTTCCATGTCTGGGAAGATGGTCCAACAGAGATCCTGTAATGACAACCTCTCAATGGGATGGAAGGTCCACTGTATGGGAGGTACAAGAATGGAGGACATAGTGATGGCAAGTGGTGCCTCTTTGAAGAGGTTCAAACTCTGACTTCTCTCCTCAAGAGTTAGTTAATTTGTGACTGTTCTCATAGGGGTAACTTGTACAATTGGAGGTTGTTTGGCAACCTCTTCTATCATTTGCCTCTTGGGATTTTAACACACTCCTCACCTAATATGAGAGGGTTGTGATAGCTGGTTATGGTTGAAAGAGACTTTCCGTTTCTCCTCTTGAGTTGAATTGTGACTGTCCTTTCTGAAGGACAATTTGTGACTGTTTTCATGGGAAACCATTTGGTAACTTGCACAATTCAAGGTTGTTTGGCAACCACTTTTATCATTTGCCTCTTGGGATTTTAACCCACTCCTTGCTGGATATGAGAGGGCTGTGATTGCTAGTTATGGTCGACAGGGACTTCCTATTTCTACTCCCTTCAAAGACGTATGCGACATTCTTCACCCATGGTTGCATCCAGGCTGACCACCAAATCCCATAACTCTTTGATAAGACTGGTTCCTGAGACATATACAATCAAGAGCTGGAGGTAGCTGGGGGAGCTACTTATGATGGATTACAATGACATCATGGGCATTGGGTTGGCAATTGGTTTACATATCAGTATTGTGGATGAAACAACTGGTGTTAAGGTAAAAATGGAGTTATAAAATTTTCAACTCTTCTCTTTCATCTTAAACTGCTGGAAAATCCCATTCCTAATAGCAGTAACAAATTCCGCAAAAAAAGTGGGCGTCATAAAATGCATCATTTTTTGCAATTCTCTAACATTGCAAATAATGCGGATGCACTTATCAAACTGAACTAATTTGCAAAGTTGTGGTTTTAAACTAAATTGAATTCTCAAAAACTGATTTTATCTTTTTATGTGTCCTCCTCCTATTCCCTAGGGTTAAAAATTGCAATGCTGTGAATGCATCAGACTATTTCATTATTTCTCTGCCAACTTATTGGCAGCTATTAGGCAATTAAGGAAAGGAAATTCAAGAAAAAAATGTGATCCAACCCTGAGGTTAAGCATTTTGAGGAAGACAAATATTATAGCCAACAGATACCAGGCATATAGTGAATTTGTCATTTAATTCCGTTTCCCGGCTTTTTGAAGCAAACATTATTCTGATATTGAACTAAGAGTTTGGTAAATTGACAGAACTGCCCAGGTGTTTTTTTTTATTCGCCAGTCTTCCCACTCTTGATTATACCAATTATCTTGCTTGCTGTGCATAACAGAAATATTGAATGAACTCAAGACCCATTGGGAAATGATACGACACTTGCAAGTTCATCTAATGAGAAATCGAAATCAAAATGTTTGTCAAAATATTTTGATCGGGTGGTTCCACGTGTAGACGGCTCAGAGAAGAATGGTTACCAAACATTTTCGAAATTGTTAGGCAAACTTTGTGACAAAATGTTTCTGGTGTAGACGCACCATTAAACAATAGATTACCGGTGGACCCATGCCGTACCCCCATCCGTGACGTCAAGGAGCTGACCAGTGGGTTGATCGAAATGAAATGTGGTGCCAAACTAAGCGCTGTTTACCGGTGGCTAGTGTCTCCATATTTGAACAATCGTATTGTACTTGCACCTGAATGAGCCACACGAAGGAAAGATCAGGGCGGTCAGGGCATAAAGCTTCTTACATCTTGTGATCATAGCTGGCCAGTGATTTGGAACTACCTTTCATATCCGTCTTGATGAGGCTGGATCTTGAAATCAGAAATAAGATCTTGATCCATCATCATTCACCAGAAGCCTTCACAAATTTCACGCTTTTTTCATTTCCTCCTGAGTGCAACACTGCTATGTGACGCTCATCATGTTCCTTATCATTCAGCATCAACGTTGTTCATCAGTCACCAATCGTAATTTGTAGTCCTTCACGTTCGTGATTTTGTGATCCTCCTCCTCATTCATCCACTGACGTTGATCGTTGACCCGGAGCCCGTTGACCCGTGTGCAGCATGTCGGACGATTACGCCGAGTCGGGCAGCCTCTTGGAGGACACTTCGGTCGAGGCCGAGTTAAGCTCATCCCACGATGAGGACCCCGAATTGGAGGCCATCAAAGCGCGCGTCCGGCAAATGGAAGAAGAGGCCGAAAAGCTCAAACAGATGCAATCCGAAGTGGACCAACAGATGGTGGGTGGGGGTGGCGGGGGCGGCCTAACCTCGGGGGCGGGCGGGGGCTCGCAAAGCAATCTGTCGTACGAAGAGAAGATGGAGGTGGACGGGCGCTCGGTCTATGTGGGCAATGTAGACTACGGCGCCACGGCCGAGGAGTTGGAACAGCATTTCCACGGCTGCGGCGCCATCAACCGTGTCACCATTTTGTGCAACAAGTTCGATGGCCATCCCAAAGGCTTTGCTTATGTCGAGTTCACGGACAAGGACTCGGTGGGCACGGCCATGGTCTTGGACGACTCGCTCTTCCGCGGACGACAGATCAAGGTGAGAACAACTGAACTTTGCGGGGCCCATTGGAGGCCAATAGCGAGGAAGCGGGACAAACCCAACCCAAAAATAGTTGCTGTGTTTTTTTTTTTTTATGAGGCCGGGAGAGTCAAGCATTCGTTTTACCCAGCCAGGCTAGTATCTGAAATAGAGGTTTGAGCAAATCGGAAATATTTGATGGGACGGGTCAATAGACATGTTCAACTTGGCGTCATCAGTTTCAGAAACTATCGCCATCTACCGTTCCAAGGGCTGACCTCCAGCTAGTCTCTTTCCTGTAAATGAGATCCGTCACTTTGTAACTTACAGGTTGACTCACAGATGGCCGGTGAATACCATCAAAATCAAAGCGCCATCTGGCAAAATTATTGTGATTTAGATCAAATGTATTTATTTCAAGGATATTTTTTACCATCACGAACCAACTTCAATGAGTCTTAATTTTCTTCTTATTGAATAGCTTTTAGGGCTTTCTCATGAATATGTATTTCAAATTCTGGACCAGCAAAATCTTGTTTTTATCACCAATTGAATCAAATGGTTACTTTTGGCCCAGGCAAACAAAGACAACAAGACCTCATGTCAGCCCTGTTCCTCACCAAAAATGGTGTTGACACTGTTTTTGATCTTCAATCTCAAAAAGTAAGCTAAGAGTGTGTAAATATGCCAGAATGACGAACCAGTTTTCAACGGATAAATGAGAGTTAAGAGGGTCGGCATAGAGGGTAGTTTCTGACAGTAGAGGGCACAGACAGTGGCGGTAACATGTGACAGTAGTAAAACCACAGCATGCCCATTTTCAATTCACTCTCCTTTCTGCTTAATGCTTCAATGACTTAAAAAATTTTGCTTTCTCCACAGGTGATGCCCAAACGCACGAACAAACCGGGCATAACCAACTCACATCGACCGCCTAGAGGGGGACGGGGCGGATTCCGAGGCGGTTCCAGAGGCGGATATCGAGGGCGCGGTGGGTTCGGAGCCATGCGCAGGCCGAGGTTAGTATCGGTCGACCGGTCAACACGGATTTGGCGAGGATTTTAACCAAGTTGTATGATGTCTAGGTACCGAGGGCGCGGCGCCTTCTTTTCGCCTTATTAGTGATGCTGCTGGAATCACGTTTTGGATTCATTCATTCCGCATCATTGTTATCACCAATTATCATCGCGTATTCGACCAATCCAGGGGTCTCAAACTTTAAAACAGCCGAGAAAGGAAAAGGACAAAAGTAGACAAAAAGAGGATAGGATAACCAAAAAAACAGCGAAAAGATGGGCCGGACACAAAAGAACATTCAACCACCAAAACAAAAAGATCCATGTTAATACTATTGTAATTTTTGCAAACAACGAAAATGCCCACATGATAGTCGAGAAATTGAGACAAAAAGAGAGCAAAGGGTTTTGATTCAGGAACTTTTGCCTTAGTTTGAGTCCCCTTGAAGTATGGCGGAAATGTCCGCCTTCTCTTCTTCGTCCAGATAAGCGAGGTGGACACTTGAGATGGATCCTGGATAAATCTCATCAAACATCTTTGAGCTCAATCTGGGTAAGTTGTTGCAATCCTCCTCTTCCTCCTCTCCGGCTTTTTGGTCATTTCAGAGCCTACTTTGCTGTCAAGTATTGTCTTGAATCCACACCGTGTTCCTTGTTTTGTCTATGATTATCTCTTTTTTTTACACGTTTGGCTTGATTTTGGGAAGCAAAATCATTTCTGTTTATCCAAGAAATGACTTTGTCCTGTTATTCTTCATGTCTCCATAATAAAAAAGAAACTCTACATTCAACGTTGTTGCGATTTATTGGTTATTTTATGACTTAGATTCATGACTCGTGTGTAAAGGAGAGTGGCAACTACTGTTACTTATTGTTGTTACTGATGCCATTCTTGGACTTCTTTCGCATAGGAGGGTGCTTTCTACTAGGTGGAAGCGAGCCATAACTTTCGTCTGAAGTGTATTCCTCGTCCTTAGACCGCATGGGCATGGTCACGGGTACTGCGGGTATACCGGAATGCTCCGGACTTGGGCTACGAATGAAATCACCGTCGGGATAAGGCACCAAATTCTTGTTCTCAGAGTCATAAACGATATTGAGTTGGGTGGAGTGCGCGGGATTTCGAGCCGTGGTCTGCTTAGTGTGAACAGGAAGGAGTGTGGCTTGACTAGTAGGAGTAGTAGTAGTAGTAGTAGTGGTGTTGGTGGTAACCGTACCCTCGTCTGTGTTGAGGACCGGAGCCCGTGATTCCACGGACGCCTTGATGTTTCGATCCGGCATGAAAGGCATGCCTTTCTTTAATCCTTCTCGAAATTTCTGCGGCACACTTCGTGCCGTGAGTGAGTGAATCTGAAATGAAAGTGAACTAGTTGGAAACGGTGCACATCACGATGTTTGCAGGAGAGAGAAAACAGTGGGGAAAAAGAGGAACAAGAACCGATCCACCTTAAAGAGACATGCCTTCATTTCATGCAAACTTTGTCCATGCAAAAAGAGGTGTGTCTGGGCTAATCGATCAGCATGCACAAGCAACAATGAGTCTGAATTCATTAACGAAAGAAAGGCGAGGGAAACACGAACACAGCACGAGATATCAGATTAGTCGTCAACCATGGCTTTGGGATGAAAGAGTTCCAGATTGGTCCCTTTTCCTAAGGTAGACGAGCGAGAATGAAAGCCTGAGTCAGTCCAGGTGTTGGAAGAAGAGGAGAACTCTTGACGGAAGGTAAAGCCGGTTCTTAAGGACTAGAGGGACGGAAAGTGGAAACAGATATTAAAAACAAGCCACCACGTATAACAATAGCAAAACATTCGTCCAAGCATTTCGTCAACATGAGTGGGACATTAAGAGAGAAAGGGCCAACCCCGAAAATAACAAACGAATGACGGTTAGCTGTACAGCAAATTGCTAGTTTCATGAATAGTAAGTAGTACCGTAGTCGTATTATGGTTAGTAGGGTCAGCAGTCAAATTATGTGGTTGTTGTCCATGCTGTGGTTTCCTAATGGGTATCACAGTCTGCACCCGTTGGCTCAGTTGGATCAGTGGGCCAGAATTCTGTCTGGAACGTTCCTGAGCATCCGGGTAGTTGTTGGCGTTGCAATAGATCTGTCGACCATTGACCGTCACTGAGGACGCTTTCTGACAAGGATTAGGTCCGTAAGGATCGATTTGGATCAATGTCACGTGACCACTCTGATTGGAGCACGATTCCGGACCTGACACTCCGATATTGGAGTAGAACCCGGATTCTTCCATGGAGTTCTGACCGAAGCATTCCTCATAGATATTCTCGTCCAAAGGGTCCTCGTCAATGGTCGAGTAGATATGATTGAATTGCTCTTCGTAATCATGTCCCGATCCCGAAGGGCTGGATTCATCCGATGTGAAATGGGTCTCTTTGGAGATCTTTCTCAATCCTGGTTCCATCATGACCAAAGCGTCCTCGATGTTTGATTCGGAGGCATATTTCTGATGGAGGTGGGTGGGGCCTTTCTGATCTGGATCGGTTTCCCGGTCCAAACTATGCCGTTTCCACAATTCTGAGGGACGTCGTTTGGATGAGATCTCGAGGTCGCTCCACACGAAATGGTTCGGGTTCGGTTGGCACCTGTCCAATGGGATGAAATGGTGTTCTTCAGGGGTTAATGGTTCAGTCGGTTCTTCAGGTATGGATGCCAAGGAGCTCCCAGTGAATCGGCCTTGTGAGAATCCATCCATACTCAGACGGAAAGTGTCCTCGTCGTCTGAGGAATAAGGCCAGTCGTCAACGATCCCATCCTCATTTACGGGTGGCTCCCCCGGTGAATTCAAGTCAATATCTTCAAAAAGATCGTCGTCCTCGTCGTCCTCGTCGTCGTCCTCGTCGTCTTCTTCCTCGTCAGCTCCGATGATTTGGGGCTCGAAGTCAAGATATTCCTCCAGAACAACTTGACCGTGAATGGTCAATTCCTCGACCTCGGCCTCTTCCTGGTTCAAAGATTCGAGGTCGTCCTGGCTACTTAGTTCTAACGAGTCGGGCGAGTGCAATGATTCAGCGCTATCACTCAACGACGAACTGATATCCAATGTGGACGGATCATCTGGATCTTCCTGACTTTCATCGGAGGAGAACTCGGAAAGAGATTCGAAATCTTTGTTGGGGCTAGGTGTGGAAGTGCGGTTAGTTGAGGAATTCGGCCAAGGATTGTCGAGTTTCGGGTGTCGTGCTTGGTCAATTGAGTCGATAGGAGAGCAAGAAGTCGATCCGTTCTACGTGTTAAATTAGAGTTACGGAATGCATAAAAGTTTGGTCTGAATGTCAACGCAAAAAGAGTTATCAATATAGCAGTCATGCTTGGGTTAAACAATGAATGTATCTGATTAGACTAAAATAATCGTCTAAGGTACTAAAATTGTTACTAGGTAAAGCACGTTGGGTTAAGTATTTAGTTGAAAAAGAGACAGTGAAGGGACAAGAGCGATGTAGTAAGTGGCTGATTAATAAATCAATTTCTCACCTCTTGCTTCGATGTTTGAGAACTTAGTTTCATCAACGCCCTCGGTTTATTCTGAAACGAAGCACAACATTAATCAAGATATTTTACCACCAACCAACCAACCAGAAGCTACAAGATTTCCCACCTTTTTGGAAATATCTCCCGTTCTGGGCTGTTGTTCCACTTTGGATGGGGTTGGTTTGGGTTGGAACTTGGTGGCCAGCTCTTTTACCGAAGGCAAAGTGGCCAAACTATCGTTCGATCCTCCAAGTGATTCGGAATCGTGGAGGAATTCACGATCCGGTGTAGTCATAGATTTCACCGAAGACACCGTCGATGAGGTCAGATCATCCGAATCACTTCTCTCGCAAGAATCAGAGTGGATGAACACCTCGGAAGTAGAAATGCTAACCTGCTTCTTCTTCAGTCCTTGATGATGATTGTGATGGATCTTGGTCTTGGGCGGAAGGTGGGGAGGGACCAAGGAGTCATTGGACACATATTTGCCCTTGGGAGGCAATGGAGGCGCACTTCGACCGCTACTATAATCCGAATCCATGGATAACAGGCTGTCCATACTGCCCAGACGATGCGAGTTGGATTTCCGGAGCTCCCAAGTTTTGACTCGAGTTCGCTCTGAGCGATTGATCTCGATTTGCTTCTGAAATCGAGCTATCTCCTCCTCCACTTTTGATCTCTAGCATAATTATGAGTGGAAGACAAAGTCAATAGACGAACCTAAGAGCACTTAAAATTGGACATACATTCCCGTCCTTGTCGGATGGTGACGAATCCTCCAGACTTTTGATTGATGGAGGAGGCTCAACATGTTTCTCGATGGGTCCTGGATCGGAATGACCCTTCCGTTTTACCTCCTGTTTAGTGTCCTGTAACAAAAAGACAATCTTAAGTTCAAATGCCGTCCTCTGGAGCAGAACCGAACGCGATTTTTAGCATCAATTAAGAATCTCTGTTCACTCGTTATTTCCCATCGCACGCAGACAAACGATCTGGAGATGTGGTCAGAAAATTCACACCAAACATCAAGTGGTGGAAGGTGATTTTGATGAAGGGGGAATGCAAGAGTGCAGGAACGGAAAGCCCAACAAAGAGACGGGAGTTTGGAATTTAGTTCATTCATTGGTCTTACCAGGAAATGATACATACATGAAGTTCGAGCAAGGACCACTAAGGCTAAATGAAGAGTCCAACAAAGCACACTTGTTTCAGCTCATTACGTACAAGTGCTAAACACTTTTTTTAGCTCTGTGAATTGCAAAGTCAAATCGCAGTTATTGCGGCCAATAAAGGGCCCCTTATAGATAGTGGTGGTAATCTTCACGCATGCTCGAGTTAAACACATATGAAAATGGCAAACACTACAGTACTTAGTAGTTCTCTTGGGGAACCTGATGCATTAAGGAAGGGCATTTGCATCATACTGATGTGTCCAAAAAGACCAACATGGAAGCGAAAGACATAGGTTCGATAGCTAACGGTAGACATTAACGATTGTCGGACAAATACACGGTTTTAGAAATGTCATTTCCGCTCTGATCCAAATCCGCGACAGAGTGCCCTATATCTACGTATTATACAGTACAGTCGAGCTAGAAGACTGTACACAAATTCATGCCGAGTTGAAGGTGATACAGATAATGGACACTGATAACAATCAGACGTATCGGAACAGTCCAAAAAAGCGACGAAAATCGAGACACATTCGAATGTATATACAAAATATTTTTATGCTTTGGTAGATAGTTCATTACGCTTATCAAAAAGATCCAGTAGAATGAAAAACATCGACGCAATACAGCAACAACTTGAAAACTCGATGTGATATGTCAACCAACAAGGTTAAATATGACCAAGACCATGAAAGATTGCATGCATAGGTTCATGCCAAATCCAAAGACTTTACCCCGATTGCCGACCCTGACGATTCGAAGCAGAAATAGAAAAACAGATGAAAGTGGTTTTAATTGGTGGCTAGCATGTAAGCACGGGTTCAAATTGACCCCATTTTCGACAATGAAATCGATGCTCGAGTCTGGTCCTCGCCTTGAAAATAGAATCAAAGTCCGTGCCTACCTTTGGATGTGATGTCGAAGTCACGGTTCGGAAAGGAGGCGGGCTTGGCAATTCCTTCGTGTCCGAGCTCGACGAAAGTTTCTTGAACCTGGGGATCTCATCCATGTCGCCATTGATATAATAGTCTCTTCGATATCGGGCGGAGTTGATGGACCTCAAGCCGCAGTCAATCTTACGCGGAGCGTTCAAGGTCATCATTAGGTCGTTATGGGACGAATTTACGGATCTAAATGGAGCCTTGTCTATGAAATCAAAGCCCATCAATGATACTGGAGAGCAGAGAGAGACCTACCTGACAAAATCCGTTGGCGACGAAAGGTGGAGTGAATCTCGACTTCCTCTGGTGAGTCTCCGCTCAATATTCTCCTTACTGTAGGGGTTATTCAGGAGGGAGATGGCATTTTCCGTCCATTTCCGGTGTTCGCGATCCGCAATTGTGCCTTTAAAAACCATTTCCCCGGGCGAGCGTGAATTAGATTAAGAAATATTGTTGAAATAAATCATGCGCAATCTCACCTGGTCGAGCTGGAGGTCGATCGAGGTCAATAAATTCCAGTTCACTAGCCGATGTAGTGGCTGTTTCGAGGTCGCTTTCGCCGTACCCCAAATCTTGGGCTAGAAGCTCGTTCTTGGCCTCGTTGACGAGATTGGTGTTCTTGGCCTCGGCCAAACAGGTCAGATATTGGTGGTGAATATTGTTGTTAGGAGACGAGGCTGAAAGAGCCAGAGTTGAGGCTGCGGAATGCATGTCGTCAACCTCCGAAGTGGCACAACTCGAGATCTGAAAAGTATCAACGTCGTCATGTTGTTTTGTTTGGAGGCACGTACGACTCGAATTACTCGTACACTTGGCTGGACCATACCCATTGAACAGTGATCAGGGAAGTGATTTATTACTGACGAACGCTCACGTGTTTGCCAATTTTACCATTCAATCATCTTGAAAGTCATCCTCTCTCTTTCCCATCTCGATTTAATTGCGTGGATGAGCCAAAAGATGCGGAGCATTTGGCACCAAAAAAGTATTTCGAGAGTGAAGAAGCGAAACCGAAGTCACGACCACAAAAACTTCTTAATTAATACCAAATTAGATGCAGTCAAGTTTAATAACTTCGCATGGAGGTGAAGTGAGAAATTGTCAGCTGCGAGAGTCAAATGTCGAAAGAGACGGTTCAAATCAATGTCCGACAAGGTTAACTGCTAGTAGTCATGAAAAATATTGAGATACGCACAAAGATCGGATTTTTTTAGAATGCTAGATGGACTCAGCTTTACAATATGTGTTACGCCTTGGCTTCGTACGCAAACATTCGTTATTTACTCAAGCATAAACCAAGGTTTCAAAATAAAAAGATATCCCATACACTCCCATTGGATTCGCCACTAGAGCTAGCCTCTAAATTGGCCAAGCAATAACCCTAATGCAATCGATGGAACAACACAAATGCGTGAAGCGGTACACTGACTTTTTCTGCTCTGTCGCTCATGCTTAATAAAATTTATTAAGTTCGTAGCGGCAGGTCACGAACGGAAGGCAATTAACAAGTTGTGCACCTTGTTCAAGTTACGGCTTTCATGAAAACTAACTCACTCCTTAACATTTAAAACAAATGTACATAGCACATGTAATCCAGAAATATTTGCCAGAATCTACCCACCAGCACACTCGAACAAAGTACAAAAATCCGTCGTTTTCACTAGCACGGAAAAGGAGTGCAGGGGGAGTCCCTCAAGGGACAGTGCTCAGTCCCCCCGTTCTGAGTTATCTTTCACAGTTTTGCCCTAACATTAAGCTCAATATGCTAATGAACACGATGACCATCCAATGGGACGTGGATCTCTTTCTCACTTCACTCTGAGACTAACTTTATCTAAAGACACGAAGTGTAGTTCAACAAACCACCACACTGCTCTGATGAGCACTAAACAAAGTTCGTAGCACGGACTCGTCGAACCGTTGTCTTTTCAGCGGGCCCTACCTCATCCACCCACGGAGTGTGCTAGTTCGCGAACGGACCACTGCGAATCAGTGAGCGCACTAATGAAAAGCCAGCAACCATCTGGTACTTGCTGCACTACTACGTGTCTTCACTCTCTAGCTAAGGGACCGTCATTTTGGCATGGGAGCTTCATAATTGCATACAAATTATGCATGGTGAAGTGCTTCAATAATTCATCAGTGAAATACAATTGGAAAATGGGGAGGAACGATCATGCCCGAGAAATTTAGGGGTAAAAATAGGTATTTTGGTATCTAGATGGAGGAAAACCTCGTTCCAATTGATTGCTTCCAAAACTCCAGTCACTCGATACATCACATCCAAATGGATATTAGCCATATTTTCTCCTGCTCGAGATGGACGAGTTATACTATAACGGGCATGCTCGAAATGAATTGTTTGACTAGGGGCAATACAGGAGAAATACATCAATTCTTTTGGTGCCAAGTTCAACTTTCACCCAATAATTATAAAGGGGAATATTGAGAACGAAGTTCAGTATGAAAAATGAAGCAATTGGAACCATTTTTATGATAAATAGTAAATGCCGAACACATGGCATTTGTCAAAAGTGACATGTTTTCTCTGTGCTGAAATTTATAAGATTTACCCGAACTCCGAAACGGTAGATAGAAGAGTATAACATGAATCAAAAGGAAAGGAAAGGAATAAGTAAAAGCATGCATTTAGGGTAATGATAAGTTAGGCTGTGGTTAAGCTAATCGAGTGAAGGATTTTCTGAGAAATAAAGAAGGCTCCACCATCTTTAGACTTCACGAAGTTGAGGAAAAATCGGCGTTTGTTCTGCAAGAACTTGATTTAATTCCAACTGATTTTCCAAAAAGAAGAGAACAAACATGCATATATATACTTGGGGCTTTTTTAACTGGAAATTTTGATTTGTCAAGAAGAAAAAAAACAAATTGTTGTGGAGAGTTGAAACAGGCCCAAAAGTTATACGGAACCGGTAACGATTTTTTATCCGGAGCTGTTTTTTGTTTTGTTTGTTTGTTTCAGAGTCAGGTGGCAGCCCTCTCACTAGGCCTGTCGTCTGATGATAGGTCTCCCAATTGAGATATATTCTCACTCCTTTGTCACAGCCAATATTAATTATTACCTCACCCTCGGGAATGACCGCCGGTACGCCCATTTCAGTTGCTAAAGCACCAATTCATGCTGCAATTTAGACTTGGGATGTGGCTAGTTAGAGATCTAAACAGGGAAAGCTGTTTTCTGGGAAATCACGAGCTAGAGCAAATGATCCCATTTTCTTTCACTAATGCATGCTTTTTCAGTCGTGGAATGTTATTCTAGATTCGACAAAATTGTCTTGCTGGCTTCGCAGGCACACTTTCCTTTCCTTTGTTTTTGCGGCAATGAAAGAAAAAGGAAACTCTTTAATATCAAACAATGTCTCTACAAAAGTCACTTTAGTCTCTAGTTCGATCATAGTACGAGGGTTTGTATGATTTGGTCTCAATTTGACAAGAGCTTGAATGGAAGCCCTTGAAAGATAATGGGGAGACTATCTTGAGGGGTTTCAGCAATTGGAAAAAAACTTTGGTAGATGGATTCTTGTTTCCGAAGTTTCAGCCCTCAGCCCAAATTTTGACCATAGCTGCATCAGTCATTCATGCAAAGCTCAAAAGTTCACAAAAATACCTCACATGATGTCACCATCTTGACGGCAGGAAAGGGCTTCGTCGACACAAAGAAAAACCAATTTGATGAAAAACAACGTGATTTGCAACAGTCGGTCAGGCAGAACAATTTTTGCTAAATATTTTCATTTTTCAAAGACAGTTTAAGTTTTAACTTCAATTTAGTTCTAGTAGCTATAACCATTTACACCTTGCTCATATCAGAACCAATTTCACTTCTATTTGTTGGTGTTTTGAAGCAACTTTAACACAGGCATAAACTGTCCTTACTGGTCCCTGGTTTATGCTAGAACCTCCGATATTAAGGAGAGATCGAAAAAGTGAAATGTCAATGCTTCAGACACTCATCAATATTTCATTGGGTAACTTCAATTACATTGCTCAATAGTCGTTTTGTAACTTCTATCCAATATAGAGATACAATGTTCCAACTAGTCCAAAATAAATACATGCTCACAAGTTTTATCAGCAACATAACCTCAAAGCTTGGAAAAGGCGATTGCTTGCAATGAATTTCACCTTCAGGATATTCCCTTTAGTGTCTCAAGTCAAAGGTTGAGCGGTACTTATTTTGGCTCTACCCTTTAAACACGAGTCCCTCTATCACGTGTTCGTTGACATCCTATCAGTTAACCGTTTCAATTGCGGGCCAGTGATTAAAGATTTCGAATGAACGAGTCATGAACGCCCCTAGGATACGACTCAGGACATACCAATCAATTGAACCATGATGGGCCTCCGAAGGCCTTGATTCATGTATGCTGTAGAAACCTAACACCTGTCTGTTGGACAGTGTATGAATCGGTCCCAGTAAAGTCATGGAGCTGAATGGTGAGAGGAGGCGAAGGGTAATGCGGATATTTATGAGCTAGACGACGACCATGCTCAGATAGGTACGTAACTAACGGGACCGATGTTACTTGGTACGGAGGTGAAAAGATTTGACGCTTAGTTCGCAGGATGAAGCTGCAAATATGTTGGGGGAAATCCTTTTCCAAGCATATTCTGTTTCACTGAATCGTGTCTTACAGGTCTGTTTTTTCAAAGACTAAATGTCAAGATTCCGAGATTCATTGTCTTGGGAATTTTTCGCTTTGGGGATTGGTTCTCCTTGACATTTAAAAGCAGAAAAATGTTTTTTCGAACCTAAACTTTTAATCGTCGAAATTGATCAAATTGTACGCATGCTTTGATGAATTGAAATTCCAAAACTGGAACCACGAACTACGATGTATTTGAGGGTTTGAATGAACAAATATAAGTAGACTTACGTCATTCAAAGTGTTCTGACTTTGATTGGGTGTCACGTTCTCGTGTGTATCCAAATCCTGTGACTCCATACCCCTCCACATGCTCTCTCGTCCATAGTCAGCATCATCATCTAGCACCACTTCAATGTTCCACGTCTTCTCGGTTACGCCCAATTTATTCTCGGCTCGAACTGCAAATTGTGCGCAATGTCTCGCTTGACATCGTTTGATTTCCAGGCGATGTGTTCCATTGGGAAGCAGCTCTGAAGATCAAAGGAGAGATTTGTGCTATCTCAATTGGAACAAAATGTCAAATGACGCTTACTTACCGATGCAAACATTTTCATTGGCCCGCAAAACTTTGCCATCTCGAAGAAACGTAACCCGAGGTTCGGGATAACCCGTCACGACGCATCCGAATCGGACGGAATGACCTTCTTCTATCACCATATCATCAGGATGTTCCAAAATCTGCGGTTTTGCCATCTCCTCATGGGATGGTTGGACAGAGAGGTTGAAATCGTGCCATTGCTCTCCAGACTGATTCACTACAGCACAACTGTAGTGACCTTCGGTTAGAGCATCTGTATGATAGAGAATCATCTCATGGCAATCTCCACTAGTGCGGCGAATTTCCACATTAGGTGAGCTTTCGATCAATTTGCATCCTCGAAACCAAAGCACATCTATGGAGAGAACGAAAGAATTCGATGCACTTGTGAAGTCTGACAAAGGATCAAAACATGCTACTTAGCATGGAACACAATTGGTAGTGACTTTGTCTCCATAGGAATATTGTGCCATTACCAAGAAGTAGACACATTTCAATTACAGCTCATCTCAAATTTGAAACGGATCAAGAATGCAAGGAGACACGGCTGTCATTTCAACGAGGTTCCAGGATAATGCTCACCCATGGGTTTCGTGCCGCTAACCACAGCCTTGAGTCTGGCAGCTCTTCCCGACACGACTTTCACATTTCGAGGTACTTCCAAGAATCCCACATCTCCCGTGGGAGCCGGTCGATTGTATAGGAACTCCTCCGGATTAGGCTTAGGTTGCCTCTGATTAGGGAACACGGCATACTCAGTGTGTTCGAGATCTTTTTGTCCGTCCCAACTAGGATATTCTGAAGTTAAAACCTCCTCCTCCTCCTCCTCATGCTCCTGTTGCTCCTCAAGTTGTTGCTCCCTTTCGTCCTGGTCCGAACACGAAGAATCCGAATACTCGAGGGAAGCCACGGATTGCCTCTCCGAGAGTTCAGAAACCTCGTCGATTTCTCGATTCCCGATCATGGCCCGGACGATTTGATCATCATTGGGATTGGGGACGAGCATGGCCACGGGCTCATTATAGAACAAGGCACTTCTGTTCACTCGAAAGGAGTTGCGGACCTTCAAGCGCTTCTGACAAAATAACCAATTGTCCTCCCAAGTTAAGGCGGACAAGGCAAGAATGGACAGGTTTTCCGGGATCTCCTCTTTATCCACCTCATTGAACTCTTAAGAAAGAAAAATAAATCGGGCCATCAGCTCTGTGAAAAGGGTATTCATGGGCACGCACAACTTATCAGGCCTTGTTTGAAGTTCAACTTTTCTTTGTCCGTGCTAGACAAACTTTTCCCTTATTCCCCAGGGAGATCCCTCTCGGTAAATTTTGCCCTTAGTTCTTAACCAAAATCCAAGGCCTATCGAGGCCTGTGTGTGTATTTACCTTTCCGTTCCACCAAATCAAGTCCATACTCAGGAAAACATACGGGAACGTCTCTCTCAAATTCCACGATATCGGCTAGAACACAATCGATGCTATGCATGGAAGGATATTTGGAGATGGTCGAGGTTTGGGCAATGGTGGTTTTAACCACTTTAGAAGTAGTGTCATCCTCACTTTGATAGGCTGTTGTTTCCTCGATTTCTTCCTCAATCTGCGAATATTCAAAAGTGGCGTTAATGAAAATGCAAATACAGACATTCACTTTCACTATTTGGCCTTACTAGAAATTGCGGTGCATTCCCCAACATAGGAGATAAAGAATTCTCGCGACTTTCCTCCATGGGTGAAAAGGCCTCAGAAGTGATGGAACCTGGAACAACAAAAGCCAAGTTAATGTGAAAAGTATGCTTCATTTGAGTGACGAAAATGCTAGGAATGGAACTCACTTGAAGGTCAAACAAAATATATAATTTTCCTAAAGTTCTTGTGAATAATACATTGCTATTATGCCGTTATGAGGAATGGAGTCCTTACGGCTAGATGAAACACAAAACTCTTTATACAACTATCATTTTCTGCGGGGACTACTTTAGGCATGTACGAAAGAGAATACGATGAAACAAGAAGGAATATCAACAAACAGATCCATGTCTAGTAATATTAATATCTTATTTGAAAAATTTACCCAACTGGTTGGTTGATGTACTCACTTGATGCTGATGGAATCTCCTCGTCTGAGGGGCTCGATAATGACGAGGCCGCGGATTGACTCCTTTCTGAACAGCCCTCAGAATGATTTCCCGAGGCCGAGGATGTTGTCGAGGATGTGACCGTGGACGAATCCGTGGTCTCTGGTCCAGTATGCCGATGGCGAATTTGAGCGGATGGGTCCGATTGGCTTGAGGTCAATGATGATTGTGCTCCAGGCTCCATGGAATCGTTATCATTGTTATTATTACCCTCTGGACCGAGGACACCATTTGAATCTTGATCTGGACGATTTGATCCGGGTCTCTTCTTTGAGTTTAGAACCACCTAGAAGTATTCCACATTCCTTTATCATGAGACACACTAACACAGTTAGTTCACGTACTGAGAGATGATCGTGATGCTGAATCTAAACTACACATTTGTGACGCTAATCATAGAGAGGGTAGGTAAGGTTCGTCCTACAATGGCCTCTTAGCTCTTAGTAAAAAAAAAGAAATAGTATCAACGCTGAAGCCTGCATGCCTCAGTATCTCTCTCCGTTGATACATGCCCAGCAAACTCGGTTTCCGTGTAATTTTGGAATGCAAAAGCCAATCGTTTGCCAGGCTCGAGTGTAAGCCACTACAACGGCCATTGGGGCTTCTCTGCTTCACCTTATGAATGCGAAACATGTACTGTCTCTCTACTGCAAACAAAGGCTCTCTTTGGCGAGATGGCCCAGCCAGATCTCGTGGTCCTTTCCGACAAGCGACACAAATGGCCCTGATGCTCTCACAATGATAAAAGGCTCGGAACAATCTCGCTCAATGCGGAGGATTTGACACACCAAATTCGACCTCGACCGAGTAATGTTGCATTCTTCTCATAGGTCTCGATCGCTCAGACTTTGTGCTAAAAGATGAAGCTCGTTTAATTCAATTTCTGATTCAACAACTGAATAATGAATGACCACTGCCATATTGTGAGATTGAATTTAGGTAAGGTTTGCGTTGTGATAAATGTATACGTTGGAGGCATCCATTAAAGGGATTACTTTTACCACCACCCTGTATCAATATACGAGAGAGAACAGAAGTAGCACCCAGAGCTCTCAAATCTAATTCTAGATGGGGATAAAAGGTCCTTTTGATGCAATTACCTTGTTGATGATGGCCGTGGAAAGCAAGTCTTCATAGGATTGAGAGTAGTACATCTCTTTGTCATTGGGTAGATCACGAATCAAGAAGTCGGATTCATTTTCCTACGGACAAACAAACTCGTATTACACCAATCCAATAATCGAGTTCTCACCCAAAACGTATCTCACCCAAATCAGCTCGTTTTCATCCACGTCCATAATGAGGCGCTCGATCCAAAACTTTAATTTTATATGGGCTGTGGTGGGCGTGGGGTCTTCGGGTGAGGTTGGAAGCTCTAAAATAGACAATGAAAGATCACACCTGTAATAATGCAATGCCATAATGAACTGAACACTGCACGTTTTTCTCCAGCTTTCACTGGCATTTCAACATGACAACTCATCTCCCGGGAAAAATGCTGAGAAGAGAGAGGGGAAAACGCCATAAATCTTGGAGCATGGCGAGAGGAAAGAAGAGGCCAAAAAAATACCGATTTCAAGTGACTCTCTTCTTCGGAGGAGGAAGGTAAAGCATGTCTTTAGGGCTGCCATAAATTTGGGTGTCTTCTTCGTTTTCCAATGAGGATGTCGCAACCATACCAAAGGCTCGCTCAAGCGTGGTTTCGAATTGTCCTACTTACTTTCAATCACCATTTGAATGGCTTGAGTTAGCAATGATAAGGAATCACTCAACGACGAATGGTAATCCTCAAATAGGCGTTTATCTGAAACAAAGCACAAAAACCGAATAAAAGGTGTACATACACTGAGCTAGAAATAATGCTTCTTGAGTCTCGGCACACATTGCTTGCCAACATCGAATTGAATTGAGAATTCCTCTCGCATTACAAATTGATGAGACAAGAGGACGATCAAAGACCGGGAACCTTTTTTGGTACTATCTCCTCTCCCGACGCAATGGATCTAGGTTTTTGTACCATTCTCCCATTCTAGGCCTAGCATGTGGTCTGAAATTCTGTAGAATAACAAGACAGCAAGATATTTTCCTTTTTGGAATTGCTTTCCTCAAAACAAGAGGCGCTATCGAGTTCGATCTCTCCATGGGGAATCCTCTCCAATCACCAAAGGAATGCAAGGCCAGCAATAAAAGTTCCATTTCTCCAGCCTTTAAAATCCTCGACTTAAACCCTCTCATTTTGGCCCCTTTCTGTTCAATAGTGGCCTTTCAAAGTGTTGACGTCATAATTCGAGACTCTCCAACAAACGACTTTTTGGGGGAACAATTTCGTTTCGGATGATGGCATTTCGTTGATGTGAGCTTGGAAATGAAAGTTGCACTCACATGAAGGGTGCTCACTGAGATGAATGATGTTGACACTGTCGAGGTCGTCGCCAATAAGACTCTCCACCACTTTTTCAATGTGATCCCGCACTGTACTGGTCGAAGAGTCCATTTTGCGATCTGAAAGTTGACCCCAAGGGAAATAAATTCGTATCAGGACATTGATCATGTGGCTAGATGTCACTTGTACGACTTACTCTGATATCCCACGGACTTGATGACTTTGGCGGATTCGAAACGGTTCAATTTCTTCTCGAGGTGGCCATAAAACCATGGACAAGATTGTTCTTTGAAATCTCTGGAAACAAAGAGCATAATCATAATGGAAGGTGATTCACGCGTTGCTCATGCTGGCAAACCAATGGGGAAACTGAGATTTCTCGAATTGAAATGAACTTCTTCCTCCCCAAGTGCCACACAGATATACCGTCCAAATGCTTAACCCACATTTTTGAGACCAACCTCAAAAACCTCAGTCCATCTTCGGATCGGGTTTCGAAATGTGACTTATGAGTGCCTCTCCTGAACCTGACATGAGCACGTGCAATGTTTGCTAAGGGGCAACCATCCCACTATATGTATACAGTCAAAAGTGCAATGCAGAAATGTATTCAATTCTAACCACGACCGACCGAACGACCGACCGACCGAACCCGACCGATGATCTCCTATTGGTTTATGACTTGAAAATGACAGTCATTTCAGTTTTGCTGCCTGACTCGCTCGATCACTCTCTCATGGAGAGAGAGACCATCATGTGTCTCAGAGCTGTTTTCTTTTGTCGTTTTTGTGTCTCTTAATCTTAGAAAAAACAGATCGAGCAGATCCCCCCCAAATACTGTACATCCAGCTCATCAAGGAGACCTTTGGTGTACGTACGTTTCCTGGCAACCTTTCATATATTTCCTCACTCCAGGTTGGTTCTCATTTGTCGACCCTGAACTTGAAAACAATTGCAAAATTGAGTCATGCGTCTCTTTCACACCTCGAATGAATGAGGCTAAAGGCGAATGGATCCGTGGAGGTCTGATCCTGGTGGCTCCTCGATTATCCGTGTTACACCAAAAACATCACCACATGGCGTGAACTGGGAAAAGATCAAGAGGTTTCCGCCAGAGCGTATCGCTTCCCAATCCAACCACGTCTTGGAAACTTTGGATAATTGATATCTGACAAGCAGCTCAGCTCATGGCCAGCTAGCTAATTCAAAGTTTTCCCACTCGTTTCAATCTCACCATAGAAATTGTATCATCCATCCCCAAGCTAGGAAGCTCGAATGCATCCACGATCCCGAAGAATTCATGATTCACTTGTTCTTGACACGGTCTCGAGAAACTGAAAATCCCGGGGATCTTCCGTTAAATTGCACTTCGGCTCAGGTCTCAGGACTCAGAAGCCAGCCGAGTCGAACCATCCTCAGGAGACTTTATTGTACAAGAGCTACTTTCACTCTCAGAGAAAGATGTACTTGAGATAAAATGAGCATCGAGTTTGCAAGTCGACCACGAAAGTCGCTCGCATGCACGTACGCCGTACTAGTACAGTATAATAGTGTACCTTCAATTATTCTCCGGTACAATAGGTGCGTATTCGTACTGGTAAGAGTGACTAGATGGGATACTGGAGATAGAATGAGCCAACGAACCTGAATAGCTTGAAGCTAAATTAGAGTGAACCCACTTGGAATGACGCAATTTGAGGAGGTTGTCGCCGTGGTGGGGACTGAATTAAAATAATCTCTTATCTGATTGAGTTAGACTGGCATCTTTGTCCCTTTTTTACAACTTTCGACTTGGCCAAGGTGAGATCACGTGGTAGGATTAGGGCACTGGAAATTTGGGGGATCACGCCCGAAGATGTAAGATATGGGTGGAATTCATTAACCAATTTTGGAACGCATAATTTTGGTGGCATTTCGGTTGGACTGCAGTCTTTGTAAATTATTGTCCCGTTTCTATCTTCTGGGGGTTTGTTTTTAAATAGTGTTCATAGACTTTCAACAATTTGCACGGAAGAGATTGGAGTTCTTCATATGTTTTCATGTAGTGAATGTAAAAATATTCACATCGTTCAATCTTTGGAAAATTAGGAAAGCCAAGTAAAGCAGGTAGTAATTACGTGGTGTTCGTGCAATGGTACGGAATATCTATGTACAGAAGAAAAAAAAAGGATGATGAATTGGATTGGAACAAAAAGTTCCGGTCACATAAACATATATTGTGTCTGCACGCCTTGATTATTAATCACATTTGACGGCTCTCGTCCTTACATAGAATCGCCCTGAATGGAACCACAAGGCATTAACCGGCTTGTCCAAGCATACTGGCGAATAATTAATTGTGACAATTGAATGCACTTCACTTGCTGTCAATCTATTGTACTGAAGAGTCAGTGACTGACTCCATGCTGCTTTGAGTCGATGAGGCAATTTCTTACACAAACATAATGGTCGACAAGTTTCATTGAGAGAAAATGAATTGTCTTAACGTGAGGCCAAATATCATCCACCAAAAAATAAAATATAAGTGTCAAGTCAAATCTCCCCAAAATACGTGGAAAGAGTCGAAGTTTACAGTCCTCGAAAAGCCGAATCAAATTTCGCCTTTGCTGATTGCTAAGTTAATCACCACGTTGTCTGGGACTTTTCTGAGTCCGAGTTCAATGACACAACTATTAACAGAGAATTATTTGATTTCATATCACACTTCTAAAGAGCTCTACTTATCGCTAAACGCCAATCATCAATGTCTAATCATACGTTGGATAAAAGTTTGATTGAATTTCGAGATAGAGGAGGACCATTGCAATTGTGGATAGGCCTCCCGCAGGCTGGACAGGCATCGTGATTCGTCTTTTTCATTGATACCCATTTATACCCCCATAGACGGTAGCGAGCGCTTAGAAACCCCTTTTCAGGCACTCTTTTCTCCCATTCTCCAAAGAGCCTTCAGTGTTATAATGCACATTTCGAGTTCAATGGATTTGCTGATCTTGCAACACAAGAACCTAACCAGCTACCCAAAGAGGATAGGAGAAAGGGAGAAATTTGGGTTCTTGGACAAATATTTGAACGGGTTGCAACCACAACAGAAATGGACAATCCTATGCTGACAATGTCCACGAATCGGATTCCGAACAAAGAGGAGTGTAGTACGACTATAATTCGGTTTTATCCCACGACCAAATAATTTTCACCAAAGCACATCCCCATCTAAGCAAGGAGCAGTCAGTCTTCTTACCCTGATATGAAATGCACAGATTTTCTGCACCTGCTTGTCAGTCAGTCAGTCACTCGCTCACTCACTTACACATAAAAGGATGACATGTTATTTTCACGAAAACGTCTTGCTTCCCGCTCAGCACACTCATTTCGCTCTTGGAGCCATCTGAAATCTGGTCATTTGTTTGCAAGTTTTCCTCGGCGACTGCCTCTCCGTCTTTCTTCGGCATCAAATCATTCTCCATGACTTGCTTCATCCACGCTCGCCGCCCCACTTTGGTGCTTGGTTCATGTCTTCTACCAATACACTACCCCATGTACAGTAGGTACAGTGTCTACAGGGAATGAACGTCCGTCCGTAGGAACTCTTAGCACTCGACACCTCTCATGACTTGAACCACGGGGAAAACCATTGGCAGCATACGCACACCCACCAACACTCATATGTGGAGATGGAAACCAAAGGGATGGCGAGCGCGATGCACGGGGATGAATTCACGAACTCCATCAGGAAGATTATGGTGCGGGAATGGGCCAGTCGACCTGATCTCCACGTATGGCTCCTCAAAGCGACCTGGGAAGGGCTTTGATGACACTACTGCTCACCAGGGGCGAGCTATGGTACATTTAGCCAAGAATCGATTACCGACTACCAACCCTTCAGAGCACCAGCAGTCTCAAAGTGGCGATGCTCATTTTGGTCCAAATCCTACTTGATCTTGTCTACAGGAAATTAGGTATATTTCCAGGCCATGACCTAATGCCTGCCCATGTCCCTGTGTTATTTTCGGAGTGTAGTCTTCTTTCGAGATGATCTGCACGTACCACATAGTACTGCTACACGAGATTTTTGTGTCAACTCTTAAGACATCCTCGCTTGAAATCTCCAGTCCACTTTCAAGAGGGCAGAGGCTCAAAAGTTGGTCGGTCGTTGATCGTGTGGAATACTTAAGAATGTAAAGACGAACAAAGACGGAACTTTCTCAGGTGGAAAACCGGTAGACGACTCGGCGGAGGGGTGAATGAATGTACGTGTACAATGTACCTATAAATGCGAGAAGTTTGCACAAGGGGAATACTCGGTCCACTTACGTGTGCAGCTCAAAGAAACCCGTTTACACTGAGAGAAGCAAATTCTAATGGGTCCTCTTGTCTGCTTTTGATACTAGAACGAATGTATTGAAATCGGTGGACAATAATGCTGCTGGATTAACGGATTGGAAAATGAAGTAGAACCTACTTAGCCCACCAATCAAAACCTTGATGAGATGCATCCAAATGAAACCAGACTACGAGCGGAACCATTCAAAGTTGAAAGAATCATTTTGTCTAAAGATGGGCATATCCCAATAAAAAGGAGTTGGCAATCGCAACCCAAATAGGGCTTAATCGAAATTCTAAAATGGGAGAATGGTTTTCTAGCAATCCAAATCTGGGTGACAACACAAAGTGATCTCCCAGCTCGAGGTCGAATATCGAAAAACGCGAACTCTGACACTGAAACGACCAGATTTGCCTTATCACTGCCCGTGGATATAATTGCCCAAGCTTTGGGTCGCTAGCCCAATTGCTTGCCAAGATAGGCTCAGGATGCTTCTACCTTATTCAGGATCACCTGCACATATCATGGTCCTCGTCCTTTGTGATGTGTCTGGCCATTCAAGAGTTCAAGCAAGATTTCTCCGTCAGCGTTCCAGGCAAAAGACAATCCGAGAGGTCGGCCACAATCCAAGTAGTGCCTGCAGTCGGTGCAAGTATTGAACTAAGAGCAGGAAGTTCAATTTTGGCGTGCATAATATTTCCACCGATATTCGTTGATAAGGGGAACTGAGAAAACGTATATATGTACAGTGCCCATTCTATCCATTATGTATGTACAGCAGGAAAAGCAATGGTAAAGATCAGTTATTGAGGGTTGCTTTGCCGTTCAAAATGGAAGCGTGTCCGTTGATGACAATCGGGCCGTCATTAAGAAACTAGTTCCAATTTCTATTGGCTCGTCTGTGCCTTGGTCATGGGAAAAATAAACCAAAGTGAGGACGCCTGCAGGAACGATTTCACTTTCGATGTTGCAGTTGCGATGTTTCATGTCACAAAAAGCAACTTTCTTCAAAGGGGGAAACGGTCCCTTTTTACTGATACGAATCTCAATCAAATCTAGGCGTGGCAGATTTTTATGCTCGGTTCTAAAATACATCCACAGTACACATACAAACACAAGCTTGCGGCGAGCATGTGTCGCCGTCTAAATTGACCAGTGAGTCGAGAACAACACTTTCCCAACGAAAAGCCATGCAAACTCTGTCATTCTCCATTCTCGTTCTGGAAGAGCACTGCAATAAATTACCCCCCCTTGTCCAAGGCATTAAGCATGTTCTTCCCTCAGTGCCCTGGGAACGGGATCACGACTTGGCAATTAAAAGCGAGCAATCAACATTTGTTTATGAAGCATGGCTAGGTATGGCCTCGTCAAATAGACCCTTCAAAGTTTCAGAACCAGCCCGAAGCCCTGATTCATGCACTCCACTTGACTTTCCCACCAACCAGTAACCACGTGCCCAATTGTTGCTCACCTTTGGCCTTCGCACGCTTCGCACTCCCACGCTTCTTCGTCTTGTCTCCATTTTGAGCATTTCCGACAAACGCCCAGACCGCACGTGTGACATTCTAATCTGCGGTTGAACAACAAAGAGAAACCTTGCCCGCAACGGGCACAAATTCTTAGACTCAATTGGCGGCGTTTCTCTTCCAGAGCTTGGGTCTTGGGGTCACCCTGTGGGTTGCACGTTAAGGCCGCTTTCCGTCGGTCAAGGTCCAGTTCAACTTGCCTGTAAACAGGGTAGAGAAAGACACACGATTATTTGCGGGTGATTTAGATTCTTGTCACGAAATTGTGGCTGGCTTTTGATATATGGTTATCAGAAGCAAGTTGGATATGAAATTGAACCGAAAAAAAGCGTGTGGCATGTCCTGAAAAGGCAAAGGACAAATCCGACGGCACGCTTCAAAACATCAAACCTGAGAGAAGATTCCAGGACAAGCATTCATTAATCATTATGGCCAAAACAGATTTACGTCGACAGGGCAAAGGTTAAATGTTGGATGGGAAAACTTAGTTGATGGACATTTCGTAGCCAAATATCCCAGAACATTAGCGCGCAGACTTATCTGTAGTTCAAATCCATTGTTTTCTTGAGAGATTATGAGACACTTGGAAAGATAGATGGAGCTGATAACTTTCATCGAGTTGGAATAGAAAAAGAAACAAGAAATAAATAAAAAAAAAGAGAAATCTCGTTTCAAACAGGAAAAGATGTATCGATAACATTTCAAACAGGAGTAAAGTTATGGGACCTAATGTGACTCGCCTGCAGCTCCATCTATTAAGAAAAGTACATTTATCATGAAGACGACATTGATAGTAAAAAATCTCCTTGGTTCAAGGTGTTCGTATCAGTCATTCGAACTAGTCGGGACCGACTTTGTTGCATGCAAAAACGTAATCGAGTACTTGGTCTTTCATCCACCGATAGCTCGGACACAATCAGATCCAACCGACAACGGATGTACACTTAATTGCAATTTTCCATTAACAAAGACACAGGAGGATGTCAGAAAAGGGGTTTTACGATACCTACAGTCAGGCGATCGTCCAATCGAAATCAGTAGGAACCAAAGTTGTGATGTGAATTAAACTTGACAAGTAATCGGCCTAGGATTCAACCAGAATGCAAGATGCAAGCAAACCTGGATGGATTTGACTAAAAAGATGACATCCTCTGAAGGAAGGTGTGTGCATACATCAAATAGCATTGATGGTGTTCCCACACAAAGGCACGATAGCTCAGCCAATCCATAATAAAGAGGATCCGCCCCAAAGTTCCGTTCTTGAAAATCGGCCTAAGTAGTTCCTGCTTGGAGGAAGAAGCCAACATTTGAGACCATGTTGATTGTCACGGATCTTGCGGATGAACAATGCGATCATCAGACCCTTCTCACTTCGTACAGGGTCGGTCCATAAAAAGTGGCAACACAATGTCAGGTACTGAACACTAGTTGGCAGTCAGCATCTTGAACAATTGCATTATGCTTTCAACTGTTCAATTCTCAAGTTTATGTACGTAATGCATGTGACGGAGGAAATCTCCTGTTGGTAATGAGACTTCGAAGAAAAAAAGTGAAATGCACTTTCTTTTGCAAATCGCTTATGATTTTGCTTGGTAAAGAGTCTGCGACACAATTTTGACAAGGTCACCAGCCGTCAGAATGTTCATACTACTGTATAATCTAGATTTGTGGTTTAACGAATTCAACTTGACGTTCATCAAGGTGTTACAGCGATTTTGATTTGAAACCGGAGCACTCACCTGCCTAAAAATCTATACCAAAGAATCCCTTGAATGTTTTGAGATTGTTCACTAATAGTGGAACAAGCGTCTCTTTGATAGCTACAAGTGGGTTGACACACGTGGATCATTTGGAACATGGAATCACTGAATTCACTTTCGATCCACACTCGAACCCGCCAAGCCACCTGGAAACACGACGAAGAAGCGATATCATGGCCCAAAATAGGGTGATTGATTTCGACCTTGGGCACGCCCTTGTTCAAGACGAAGCCTTTGACTCGACCAAATGTGTGGAATCGTAATTGCCTTTCCAATCCCGTTAGTTTTTGGCTTTTCACTTTGGGTTGGATCTTCCGCTCTTGGACAACTTCTTCGGGTAAGCGCAATGAGATCGCCGAAAGCGACTTTGGTGCAATCTCATCGATTCCGTTGGCCTTGCTGGCCTTTGGATGGTGATCAGGAGATAGAGCTCTTTTTATATTGGTAATCCAACTCGGCCTCTCGTTGTTGAGCGTCGAATGGGCACTGGAGGTGGGGCTGGGAACTTGCCCATCTGAGTTTATATCACTAATGGTGTAGTTTCCACTATCAAAACTTTCGGCCAAGATTTCTGGAACAACACGTCCATCTGGTTCCATGTGCGTTTTTTCCTCCATTGTTTTCGCCTGATTAGAGGGTGTTGATCGATGATGAGGATGATGAAGACGACCACTGTTCTCATCGTTCAATGGACCTTTCTTCCAGAACGATAACCGTCGAACCAAAAGCGGCAACGAGTAGAACTTGTGGGTGCCAGCGGCAGACATTGACGGGTGCCTTTCACCTTGATCTTTTTCTCCACCCAATTTCGAAGGCCGTCGTCGAGCAATGAGACTGAGCCAGAAATTCGATTTGCCTGATTCTTTCTGGGGAACGTCATTTTCAGACAGCGGCTTCACAGGTAAAGGCCACTCACTTATCCCATTCATAGACAACTGGCATTCGAAATGTTGGGTAGCTCTTCTCTGAATTTGTGGCTCAAGGCTGGCCTTTCGGGCTCGCAGTTTCTCGGCGCTCTCTCCGGCCAGTTTTGTTTTCGCCCTCTCGGTTCCGTCCCTTTCCCCTTGTTCCAAAGTGGCTTTGGAACTCTGCATGGGAGCGCCACTCGAGCTCCAATGCTTTGATGTTAGCACTTCTTTGGTGCTAGGATTTTCGGTCGTGACAGCCTTTACCACTGTAATTTGATTGCTTGAAGATAAGCTTGGTTTTGCTTCGCCTTTTTTCGTGATTTTTTCGCCTAAAGGTTTACGTGAGATAACCGGATTCAAAACACTTTGCGTTCCATTTCGTAAAGGCAAGTCTAAACTGAATTTCCACCACACAAACGAAGACGACCGTGAGCCTTGGTCGGATCTTCCTGGAATCATGTCCTCGCTCTTTCTTCGGCCTTTTTTGGCTCGATTCAAAGGACGAGCTCCAGGCTTATTAATTCGCTTAGTCTTGTTGTCACCAAGCAGGTTTTGGACCGTGGCAATCCACTTTTGGCTCATAGTTTGTAGTTCAAAGCGAGCACAAGATTTTGTTAACGGAAACTCAGGTTTCTCGAGTAAAGGGGGGAGGTGGGAGTAATGGCTCAAGCCAACAAGTACATTTTCAGTGTACTCCCTTGTACCTTGAGATCTCTGAGAGGAAAAGAAATGGCAATTGATCTTGTTGAAGGGAAGCTATCAATTCCTCTTGTACTGTCGAATCACTGCACGAAACACCAAAGACACTTGAACTTTCAACATGAAGAAGATATCACTTCTTATCCCGCCATCTCCCACAATCACAGTTCTCTGTGCCTAGAGTCCAAGAAGTTTCGGCCTGATCGCCCCCCTCTATTCTGGAAAAAGAACCAGGGCCCAACAAAGGCCCTGTCCCCCTGTTGCACATATGTTTGTTGTTCTAGGACATGAGGATCGTTGGCCTTTAAAGTCAATTTTCTTCGCCACACATACAAGGCCACTTCCCATGACGACCTATGCCTTGGCCTGAGCAGACTGGCACGGCACGTTTGCTTACTACATTGACAACAAACATAAGCGACCTTCCACTGTGTCGAGTAAAGAGAAGAGGCCCCCCTAAGGCCCAGCCGGGCAAATCATCGGGCTCTTGCTTCAAGTTTTGCTTTCTCCATTGACGGATGGAAAACGAAAAATAGCAGCCCCGACATGTGTGATTGGATGCTGCTAAAACGTTAGGGGCATCCGAATTTTTTCGTCTCTCGAAACAAAGCATACTTACTGCGTGTGATGGCATGCAGGCGAGGGCAAGTTTTATCATACCATACTTGCGAGACTTGCCAACTATTCAAATGCACATTGCTCGTGATCGTAAACCCCTAATTTTTTTTGAGCCGATTTCGTAATCAATCATGTGCGATTGTTCTGTATGATGCTGCCGATACTAGCCATTATAAAGTTGGTTCGTGTCTTCAATGACGGAGGATGAATTTCTAATTCGGATTGAACAACGATTCAGATCCATAAGACAGCCTTGAGGGCATAAAAGCAAATTTCATTTCCTGCCAAAACACTTCCACTGATCGAAAAGAGGGATATGTGACAAGCCTTTACGACTCTCATGATGTTGTGGTTACTTTCTTTTCCAGCCGAAACATACCAAATTCTGACTTCGAAAGAAGGTCTCCTACTTTCTGCGGTTTTAAAACAGGCATCAAGCCGAGAGACTTGCGTTGGCCCTGAGGCCATGTTTTCCCAAGCAATTGGTTCAAAATACGTCTTGGTCTTCCAAAGAGAAATCATCCACCATTACTACCCTGAGGCCTCTTCCTATGACTTTTATTATGCATACACAGCATACACATATGAGTTCGGGCGTCCTCATTCATTCATCCCCCCTCCCCATGCAATCTTAGGTAAACAAGACTTCGTTCGACCTCCCACCATATTCCTCGCACACTTACCTCAATTGCGAGGCCCATCGCTCAAAGTCCAAAGACATTCTTTCTCACTTGCGTGTGGTCGTGAATTTCTTCCGATGTCGAACTCCAGGAGATCTGATTACCATCTGGCTATGGCATTCTGATCTTGAACAATGGGACACTTATCCAAACAAAACTAGTCATCACAAAGGCAGACACACTGAGATGTGTCAACGAGATTGGCGCCCAGAGAAATCCGTCCGTCTTGACAAAACACCATTCAAATTTTCAACTTCATTTCCGGGGCCATCTAATCAAACCGTATTTTTTCAGAGCACCAAGCACCAAGTACCAAACACATTGTCAGGAGGAGGGAGGCTCTTCATTCAACAACTAAAAGCACTGCGTACACTACGTACAACATGGACTCTGGCAAAGCTGTTGCTCATGTAATGACGGTTAATATTTTTTTCCACATCCAGGCTGCACCGCTTGCCAATGTGAAGTCTTTGGTGGAATGACGGGAGATGATGATGATGAGGATGATGGTGATGATGATCAGTGGAAAAAAAACCTTAGAAGTAGTGGTACTGATGGCAAAGAGTTCCCTGAACTTACTTTAACCGGACCAATGGTTGAACGACGACTAATCGAGTCCAACATGAAGATGATGTCCAAGCGACGAGTACTCGAATGGCGATTCCCCCCCCCCGGCGGAGGGTGCTTCAAATATACTATACGTACGCAAGTCAGGAAAGAAAGAAGAGACTTGCAGTGGATCGGATGGATTGACTGACTTGGTTTTTAGCTCTCAAACAACACCGCCGTCCAGTCCAGTGATCCAATGAATGCAGGCTCGGTGCTACCTTCTTCCCTCATTGAAAATTTTATTGTCCAGCAAAAACCACCGGCAGGAGCAGTCATAATAATCCCCCCTCCCTCCTTCCTGACTCCTTCTTTGGACGCCATGAGAAACTTCACCAAAAACGTGTAGCAAATCGAGCAGATATTCACGAGGATGGATAACACTTTGGTTGTGGAGCATATTATCTTCTTTTATTGGGGGAGGGGATAGGGGAAGACCCCAAACTGCAATGAGGAAGGAAATGTTGAGTGACTAATGGAATTGAGGAGAAGGTAGGTAGTAGTGATCACTGTGCGTTTGATTTTCTATGCTTCGTCTATCTGTGAAATCTCTGGCTTGATCTGGGAATTTGGAAGTGCATCTTTCTTACAGTTACGGATCTGTCATGCATCCAATGGCTAGATCAGAGTTGATATGAAGTTGAATGAGCCGTCGATGAAGTTTGATTCGCGGTTTGATATTCCCATAAGTCGGAACGTCCATCAAATCATAGAAGGAAAAAGTCGTTATGTTTGGGTACTAAATGGTTTGAGACAAAAAGCAGACTTGTGTTGTAATTCTTATTTGGACTTACATGTTCATGTAATTGGTATTACTTACATATGAACTTGAACGCCGAGCAATTGTAGTTGTAATTCATTATATTTGGACCGATGAATTGAGATCTCTCGATTACGAATTACAATTACATTTTCACACATATGACACTTTTAAAGTATTCTTATATATCGACGTCGTTCAGCATACAAAACTATTTGTTTGCAACAATGTTCTGCTTGTTTTTTGGCTATGCTCTGGACAAATCTAGCTCATAAAATTCCATCGTCTTTGGTGCACCCCTGATGCTAGCTTGAAATATGTTTGGCATAATGCTCTAGTTTGGCAAGGCTTTGTCAAAAATGCGAGAAATTTCTTTTCATTCCAGATACAAACGAATCATAACCAGAGGTCATAAAACGTCTATTTTCAAAACATTTCTGAGAAAATATGAACATGATTGAAAGACCAATCACGCCATCCCGAAAGTGAAAAAGAATCCTATTAAAATCCCAAAACAATTTCATTTGAAACCTGAGGGTAAATTGCAAATAAAAATGTCACTTAACTTTCGAGTGGGGTCCGTAAAACATTCGCCAATGACTTATAATTTTGTACTCTAGGAAAAGAAAGTGATTAAAATGTAATTGAGAGTAGTTGGATTACAACTGAAATGTAAAAGTAAAAGTAAATGTAATTAAATACATTTCAACCAATGTATGCGTAATTAATCACACATATAAAGCGATTGACACAGGTCTGTTTTTTTTTTTGCTTTGCTGACTTCCTCACCTTTGCTGGAATTGGAATTCAAGACGAGAAATTTGTTTCTTTTACTTAAATTCTTTTTATATATAAGTATATATTATTTGATCGACCAACGAATTAGAGTTGGCTGATCTGGCTAACCCTTGAAGATAAGGTTGATCGGGAATTTTGGTCAAAAACTTGTCCAAATCTGACTTAAATCCTGTTACTGGATCAACACCTACATACGACCGACGAATATTTGAACGCAGCAAATTGAACAATGAAGGAGCCCGAGAAAGAAGAGAGTTGTGTTTCTTGTTTGAGAACGTTTATTTGACTCCTTTTCGCCAGATTTTCGCTACATTTCAAATTTACCACGTTTCTAATTTTGGCTAGATCAGTTATCGAAAACAACCTTTTCAATTCCTATTTAACCTATTTCAAGGATTGCTGTACAAGGAAAACAGTGTCTTAGTGCTAAAAATGATTTTGGTTTTCTTACCCGCCATTTATATAAGATAAAAAATCCAACAGATTTAATATTATAGGGGCTTTCCATTGGGAGATTCAAGTAGGGAATTTGCAATTCCTGTTGTTACTGTTTGTTGGTGCCACTAGGCAAGGACGGCTCTACAGAACTCCTTGCACCATGGCCATAGTGACGAAATTATAAGCAACGAAATGACAGTAATTCGTTCTCTTTTTCGAAAAAGAAATTGTAATTCCATAATATTTTGAAATTATGTAATTGTAAATACTCAAAAACTACTCGTTCCATTTTTCAAGCTCCAGACTGACCTCTAATTTTTCGGTTTTTTTAACAACTGAGCAAACTTGAGGCTTTTAGGCAATCCTAACAGAAATTGCCATTTTTTGCTGTTTTCATACAATGTATCTTGAAGCAGGAACATCAGTGATGAACAATGTGCTTGCTTTTATCAACACTGAAATTGTTCGTGGCTTCTTGCTTTACTAGCGTTGTTTTATTCTTTGTAAATTCTCAATCAAATTCTGTTGGACTAAAAGACTTGATTCAGAGCATAATCTTCCCTTGGCTTGAGTATGTTGAACCAAATTTCCCTTCTCTCCACATTTTCATGACTTTAGGCAGAAGTTTCTGACAGGGAAGTTTTATGAGCTTGAGAATTTCTAAAACTGTTTTTTGCAACATGACTTTTTGTTTCAATGCTGCAAACCTTCAACAATCATTACTTAAGACAAAGAAGAGATATCAGTTTTAAATGTGAAATACATAGATGATATGTAATGCAGAAAAAAGGTAAAACACTTTTTACGGATACTCGGGAAGTATTTTCAAAGAGGCTAAATGTCTGAAAATTTCTTCAAAAATTAAATTCGTCTGAATCTGCTGGGATTTCAAACCCTGAGAGTGGTAAGGAAGTCCGCATCGAAGAGCATAATTTTGAAACTTTTTCGGAGACACTTTCAAATAACAGATTAAAAATAAAAAGGAAGTCAACAAATCAATCCTCATAGTGTCGATTTTTCACCAGAGAAAAATCGATGTTACAACATGATCTAACTTATAATTTCTTGACCTATGAAACAATCTAATGTACCTTCTCATTTTTGTCACTATGTCTAACTGTTTGCATGTGTTTGTCCAACCACAAGCTTCAATATCTTTCATAACTAAACTAAATTGATTGGTTAGCAATTAACGAATTTTCTGATTTTGAGTGAAATGTAGACTTCAGTTGAACAAATGCCACTTGAGCTTCATCCTTCAATCATTGTAGAAATTGCAACACACAACCAAGAATTCGTCATAACATGTAATTGTTGTAATAATATACTTCATGGAAGAAATTTGTTGCTTTAGAACAAAGCATGTGATTGGTTCAGTAGTTCTGTTCAACAATGATGTGAGCTTTTACAAAAAAAATGTCTTCCAATCAATGCAAAACTTTAACATAATGTTGTCAGTATTGTCATTCAATGGGTTGAAAATATATTTGAAAGTAACATCTTCAAACACTGATTGACTCCATTGAAACCAAAGTATATGGCGGGACAAAAGCACCATCAGAAAAGCGCCATCGCGGCCAGTTTATTGGATTTTTATAATCTCGAACACGCTAAATTAAAGGAACTGTAATTCGTTCCTTTTGTTGAAGAACGACTAACTCCTTGGGAACCAGACGATTTGAGCCCATTAATTTCAGCTCAGACAGGGACGATAGACAGCAAAAATTTGCAACTCTTACTACGATGAATGAAATAATTTCTCCTTCATTTGAGTTGAGCGGTGTTTGATAAAGAAAGTGTTGGTTGATTTTGAGCTTAATCGAACGTTTGGGATAAAACTTATGAGCTCTTAATACTCAGACCAGGGAAGGCACAAACTGAAAGAACTAACACCACGTTCGGAAGGTCTTACCAATTGTTCATTGATTTTACGCCCTTATTGGGCTAAGTCATAGAATGGGCTAAGTACAAATGCTCATAACATAATTGAGCTCAAAATTGGCTAAAGCGTCTTCAACTTAAAAGAGACAAACCATCGGAATTAAAGATGCTAATTTTTCCCCTCTAACGTCTCTGTCCAGTAAAGAAGTCGTACTTGCTATACAGTTCTAGATATTATTCTTAGCCCCTGCAGACGGAATACAACACATGTGTTGATCGAATCAGTTTTGCTCGAACGAGGACAGGAGAGGTTGGGAAGGAGGGCCATCTGTCAAGTCCGTCGATTTGTTATGATTTTGATTTTGGTCATGAGAAGCCCCCAGCCATCTCAGCCAAAGACCAAGACAGCCTGATAGCGGTTCCTACCCGCCAAAGCTCAAATAACCCAAGCGAAATCCTTCGAACTAAGGGTGACTATCCAATGTGTGTCTCAGAAAAACATGTATCGCCACCGTTTGGCAATCATCTTTATTAATCATCAATGACGAGAAAGAAATTAAAGATGATACAGTCATGAAAATAAAAGACCATATGTTTACCAGAAAAACGTACTTATTCATATATATACGAGCATCCGTGCGTGCGATACTACTGCGCTACGTTTCAAATAACTCAGAAAACTGTGTGACATAACCTAGTTCCTAATCAAGTATAAAGTGATTGCTCCTCCCATCTCCCTATCCAACACACCACCCATTTGAGTCTGTTTCATAAACATTGATGACTTTTCATTTTGATGGCAATCATGCAAATATTATCTCTTTTCCAATGCTGCAACTAGTACGAATACTTCGTCATAAGGTCAATCCCTTGAAAATTAAACACTGAAATAGAATCGATCAAATCGCTCTTGGATTAAATTTCAACGCTTACCACCAGTCACGCTGAGCCAAATTCAATCCGAGGCCAAACTTTGTGTTTTACTCTCGGACTCAAATAACAACATTGGGATTGCTCTCTGACTTTGGTACCTCCGCCAACCCGCCCTCCGTTCCGCCCCATCATGTCCTCCCGACCGCGCCGGTCGGCGGCCAAGGCTGCCCAAATCGTCATATCCAAAGTGACGGGCCGACTCCAAGACCGCCAAAATACGGATCACGACACGAGCGCGTCCGAGTCTTCCTCCGAAGAAGACATGGATATCTCCGAGGATATCAAGCCCGACATCAAATCCACGACCAAATCACCACGCGGCGGTCGAGGCCGCAAGCGGGAACGCTCGCCCAGCCCGTATGTCGTCCCGAAGGCCGCAAGTCCCAAGAAGACGGGCTCGGCGCCCACCGGGAAAACCGTGAAAGCCGTGAAAGGTGCGCCCACGATTGTTTCGGTCAAAGGTAGTCCGCCCAAGAAAGTGATTAAGATTGTCCACAAATCGGCCTTAAAATCCGGCCCACCGGATCAGGTGGTGTCGGAGAAGGCGGGTGTGGGGCCCGTGCGGGTAGAACGGGTCAAGAAAGTCCCGCCTCCACCCCCGGAAGCCGATATTGACGAGATTGAAGACGAGTTGGATGGCGAGAATGTGGATATTGTGGTGGTGGATAACTCGGCACTGAAATACGAAATCTCCGAAGACGCTTTTGATGACAGTTCGACGGACGAGGACGAGAATGGTGAGCCTTTGAAGGCCGCTGGATTAAGCAACGTGATTGAATTAGGCAAGGGCACCACCGGTCGATGCGGTAAGTGTCACGGGTGCAAGCGGCCCAAATGCGGGGAATGTTCGGCTTGCAAACGCGGCGATCTCGTGAATTGTATCGACGACTACTGTACCGAAGATGAAAAAGGCCGTGCCGTGCGGGCGGCGGCCAAAGAGTTGTACATCAAGAGTCAAACCAAAGCCGACGGGCACCCATCCAACAATACCACCGCGTTGTCTAACGCCACCATACTCAAAAATAAGGAACTATCCATGGGCCGTTCCTTGGACAATCGAACGGCTAAGCCCGTGCCGCTCAAGCTCGACAACAACGCCTCGCGGAACGTGAAAAAGAAACCCGCCGATTACGTTTACGGCGCCAGTGCGAGTGCGGCCAAATCGCGGCGTTGCGGCGAGTGCGAAGGCTGCATGAGAGACGATTGCGGCGAATGCGTTCCGTGTAAAGATAAGCCCCGTTTTGGCGGGCGTGGCACCAAAAAACGCGCTTGCACTGAGCGAACGTGTCGTTTGAAGACGAAGACTTTGACCTAACATTATCTCGTCTTTACTTCCAACACCGATTTGCGCGCCCATTATAAATTTGAGAAATAATTATGGTGAAATAGATCATATACAACGTCATGTCAAACTAAAACGCAATCTTACCTTCCTCTGTACCAAGAACGGAGGTAATTTAACGTATAAACTACCAAGGATATGGAGCACAATATTGAACCGATTCGAATCATGGTGGGCGTGGTTAAGAAATCGTGGAGCACTTCTGGAAACAAAACCGATGCCATGTTGCGTGTCAAAGCTTCTGTGGTAACAGAATTTCCATGTTTTTTTTCTTGTAGCCATTCAGCTACTTGTTTTATTGCGAAAATGCAATCTTATCTTTATGAGTGCGAAGATAAAGCATAGTTGCTTACGTGCTCCGAATATTTGAACATCCTGAGGAACTCACCACATTCTTCAAATGAGAGAAAGCGACAGGTCATTTTGTATTCAGTTTTCACGTAATCACCACGCAATTGAACATATTCCCCTCGAATCAATGAAGATTTTATAATGAGATTAAGTCCCGATGACCTTTGCTTGATAGGGCTTCTCAACAAGTCAGCTCCAAAGTATTGTGAGAATGATTGGTCGAAAAGTATCTTTACCATAACTGCGTCAGGTATTTGAAGGCTATAAAGGCCTGCAGCAATAAGTTGCAGATTCATCCCTTAATAGAGGGGATGTATTCACCGATGAAACACGGCCACTGTTTGTACTTGGTAATATATTGCGCCGGCCCATCTACTTTTTACGTTTTTGATGATTTGTTCAAACCGCGTCAACAACGCCCTCTTTCATTTTTTTCTAATATTGCTTTGATATGTACATCACACATTGAATTGCCTTGCTTATCAATAATCAAGGCGAAATTTACTTGAACAAAACATCATTTATCCTAAGTGTTTGCAAAGACACCCATTCATAGATTTCATTATCTTGGTCGGTAACATGGAAAAGCTTTCGCAAACGATTTCATTTTAAGAGCTCGGAGATTTTTTTTTTCTTTTTACTTTTACATTACTGTACTTTCATTTTTTAAGGTTTTTATTGGCAAAAATCAAAATGTTCTTGGACCATCTAATTTGACATCTTAGATGCTTTAGAGGCCATCAAGGACTTAAGGCTTTCGAGCTCTCCTGGTCCTGATGGTGTGACATCTCAGTTTCTGATGAGATGCTCTCTGGATCTGGCTTCTGTTTTCTCTCACTTCGAATATTGCAAAGGTGTTTGAGATTATCATGAAGTCCAAACTTGTTGAAATTCTTGAAGTAAATAAANATGTTGCAGATCTGTTCTTGGGAAAGGGGGCAAAATAAGCAAAGGGAAGCAAAATATTTGATGACTTTTTACGCTTCTTGCTTACTTCTTCTCTC
>NC_081447.1:5828347-5829758 GCF_007210705.1 Tigriopus californicus | reverse complement strand
AGTCCAAACTTGTTGAAATTCTTGAAGTAAATAAAGTCCTTCCTCCTAGCCAGCACGGGTTCCGAGCACATTTTAGCACGGTTACCCAACTGATTGAGCATTTAGAGCAGGTCATTGAGAAACTGGAAAGGCACGAGTCAGTTGATGTTGTCTATCTTGATTTTGAGGGGAGATGGGTCTAGCGCAGTTGGTTAACGCGCGACCGAGCTAAGCTTGCGTTCATGGGTTCGATCCCAGGTCTCCCCCCCCCCTTTCTGGTGGATCATCGCCTCGAATGGCGGCCCCAGAGTTTATAATATTCGTTGCCCCGCTTCAAAAGCTTAGTATTAATGCCAGTCTCTCTTCTTAGGCTGATGATACAAAGCTAGTTTCTAGTAGGAATGGCCAAGATTACACTAGCCTTGCAAAGGACCTAGAAATAATTTATTCTTGGGTTACTAAGAGTAATATGGCCCTGAACGGAATGAAATTCCGCTTAATGACCTTTGAGTCAACTCCTTTGAATGCTCCACTCGTAGATAATGGAGGTAAATACATTGAGCAGGTTTCATCCATGAACGATTGAGGTGTAGTCCTGAAATAACATGGAAAGTTTGATAAGCGTTGAAAGTTAGTAAAGCTTTTCAAATGTGTGGTTGGATATATCGCACGTTTAAGTCCAGAGATAGCATCTGTACAGGTCGATTGTTCAGCCAAATCTTGAATATGCTTCACCCATTTGCGCTCCACTGGCTTCAGCAGGTTTGCAAAAGGTCGAACAAGTCCAAAGATGTTTCACTAGGAACATCACAGGATTGAGAGAACTCTCCTATTGGGAGAGGCTAAAAAAGTTGGGTCTGTACAGTGTTCAGAGAAAGTACGTAAGATATCTGGTACTGTACGTCTTCAAAAGTATCCATGAGCTTTGTCCCAACCCAGGCTTTAGGGTCAATTCTAGTGACCGTAGAGGCTTAATGTGCGTTTTGAGAGCACCTTCAAGCCTTCGAGAATCCAGGCTAGTTCGAACAATGAAGTCCACCCATGCTAACTATCTTCATTTTTTGAGGAAGAAAAATTTCAACTTTTCTCAGTTAGATCAATGTAGAAGCTAGATCAATGTTGCAGATCTGTTCTTGGGAAAGGGGCCAAAATAAGCAAAGGGAAGCAAAACCATGCTAACTATCTTCATTTTTTGAGGAAGAAAAATTTCAACTTTTCTCAGTTAGATCAATGTAGAAGCTAGATCAATGTTGCAGATCTGTTCTTGGGAAAGGGGCCAAAATAAGCAAAGGGAAGCAAAATTTTGCTTCCCTTTGCTTATTTTGGCCCCTTTCCCAAGAACAGATCTGCAACATTGATCTAGCTTCTACATTGATCTAACTGAGAAAAGTTGAAATTTTTCTTCCTCAAAAAATGAAGATAGTTAGCATGG
>NC_081447.1:5795479-5825868 GCF_007210705.1 Tigriopus californicus | reverse complement strand
TATTTGATGACTTTTTACGCTTCTTGCTTACTTCTTCTCTCTGATGATCTAGGCTAAAACTAGCAATTTAAGATGAATAACAACGGGCTTGATTTCCCTTATACATAACAAGGAAGAAGTGTATAAAATGATGGTTAAATGCATGGATTAGTACTTGACCCATGTTATCAAGCAAACTACCCTTAGTTTTATAAAAATCCACACGTAATGAACATCAGAGAAATTGTTATCTTGTGTGTCACCTGATGATTGACTGAGTCATCAATTGATGGAAAAATTATGACACTAGCATTTCATACGGAAAGTTGTGACAAGCACAACATTACATTTGCCGAATATACCCATTTAGAGATGAGATCTGATATAATTTAGAACGAAAGTTTATCATGAATTTCCAGAATCTAGATCCGTCAAGTGCCTATGTACATCATGGGGCGGTAAGACTATTGATCAAATGTTGACTTTTGTCCCCAGGGAACATTTGATTGCCGTATAACTTGTTGCTCGGCACGTTTGTTTTGTTCCCAGGATTTTGCTCAAGACGACACTTGTTCCGCGGGGATCAAAATTTTCAATGATATTGTTGAAAAGCGTTATTAAAGAGACGAAAATAAAGAGCAATCAGACTATTTCCAATTGTCGCTTTGGGTATGGAAGAGTAAAGATTCAAAAACCCACGACGGGAAATGCGAGATCAATCTGGACAAAAGAAAAACAAAGAAAAAATCTCGATGCTAGCGACAAAGCCAATGCAACAATGAAACGATGAACCCGAAAAAAACTCAAGAGGCATTGTTTCTCCTTCGAACAAACCAAGTTATCAATATGTTTTGTACCAATTCAGACAAATCCTACATTCAAAATGACGAAAAAGTCTCTTTTAAATTCAAATCTCAATTGTACTTCTTTTTTTTATTATTGAATGGTGGTCAAAAACCATTTTCAAGCAATTGAAATCATATGAACAACCCCTCACTGCATGTACCCACTTGTCCCTAGTGGCCAACACTTGTCTAGCCGAGACGTTATGCCCGAAAACAATCAGCTTTGACACGTCCAACATTCATTTTGTTTAGTGAAAGACCACTCCGGAATCTTGGAGAGCTTGAAAAATATGATTACCACGGTCATTGGCATATCCCCTTGCCCATTGGAATCTGATGATGGCCTCTTGCCAAATCTATTTTAGAAACACGCCCTTCCCCAAAGGATTGACGTTGAAATCCCCAATGGGGATTATAACTTACAGGGAATCATTGATTGACACATTGAGTGGCTGGAAATTGCACATGGCCACCAAGATCCGTCTGCTTTTATAATCACATGAAAGTGGTACATCACCACTTACACACCTACAGTAGTAATGTCAAAAAAAGATAGAAAATAAAAATACATCAAGTGCTCTTGGTAGCAATTAAGTTCTTGAACGCAATTGGAGTTTTTGACAGCCGAATCACCAGGGGTAGAGCGTTCCAATGATCCACCAACCGAATAAAAAAGGAATTGAGTTGTGATGAGGTCTTGGCAAAGGGCTTGCAGACCTCTTGCTCAACAGCGCACCTAGTGGCCCTGATGGAGACGTCACTGACTAGGAGGATAACACCATTCACAGAAAAGAGATTCCTGACTAGCATTTGTCGAATTGATATCTTTAAAAACTTAACCAAAGCAGCTCCAATTCTTCTCCGCTCCAACGATGGAAGACCTCAAAGATGTAGGCGATCTAGATAACCAAGACCCACACTTTCTGACACATGTTGGAAATATTTACTAGCTGATTTGATTTTTGATTCACAGCTACTAAACTTGACACATGAAAATCGGTTCAAAGATTGAGTTATTCAATATTTTAGGAAACGGAATGATATCTTTTGGAACGTAAAACATTTCCCCTCTTTTTGGACGAAAAAGATACTTTCCTTTCTTTCTGATATTAAAGTTGAAAAATACGAATTCTAGTTTGCATTCATACTTATACTAACGTAGTAACAAAATAGGAGGCTTGAAGTAAAACACGATTAACCTTCCCAACCCACCTCATAATTCAATCAATTTTCAACCACACAGTCTTATACCAACCATAGTGTGATCTGCCGGCCACCAAATACCCACTTCATCGTCACATTAAAGCTCGCAATTGGTCTCTGTTGAAGAAGTCTAGTCAGAGTCCATGCGCTTTTTTTCTTTGATCTAAAAGGAAACTTCTACCCCTGAAAACTTATTGAATTCTTAGTCCTTAACACTCAGGGCAGTAGTAACGAAATTACAGCATTTCGTTCCTTTTTTCGAAAGAGAAACTGTAATTCCATTCCATTGTAAAATGTTGTAATTATAACGACCCAAAAACAAACCTTACTCGTTCCTTTTTTCACGCTCCAGAGTGTGATCTAAATTTCGTTTCGTTGTAATAGTAACGACTCAAGAACTACTCGTTCCATTTCTCAAGCTCCAGACTGCCCTTTGATTTTTCATTTTTCTCTTGACAACTGAGGAAACTTGAAGCTTTTAGGCAAACTTAACAGAAATTTTCACATTTTTTTCATATATCCCAAGGTACCAAGCTCAGGACTAAAAATTGTGCTTGCTTTTAATAGCAATGAATGTATTTGTGGTCTTGTTATATTTGCACTGTTTTACAATTCACATCTCCTCATTCAAATTCCATTGAACGAAAAACCTATCCCAGAGAAGAGACCCTGGTCAGAGACGCGCGAGGTTTGACAAGTGGCTCCACTTCGAAAAAGTAAGCGATCAGATGAACTAAAATGTTTTCAAACAGATTTCGAATTGATGCGCTGTATAAGAAAGAGTACTGTCAAGACAAGCATCATGGAAGATTTTTTTCAAGGACACTGCGAAATTATATTCCAAGACAAGCTGATTCATGGATATGGTATTTTAGATTATAAAAAATAGTATTGTTACTTTTTAAATACTTTCTGAACAGAGTGACACCTTCCTTTGGCTTGAGTATGTTGCACCAAATTCATTAACTCTAACCATGCCATCTCCATCCATGACTTGATTCTCCATCGTTAACTGAGCTCAGGAAATATGTCAGTTTTGGATGTGAAATATCTAAGTAATATGTACTCCAGATGAAGGTAATACATGTACATTTGATACTTAAATTCGGTAAGTGTTTTGAAAGTCGCTAAAAAATCATCAAATACTGTTGAAGATTATCATTTTGACACATTTTCTAAGATATTTTCAGAAAACAGAGTAAAAATAAAACCGAAGTTAACAAATCAGTTTTCTTACTTTTGATTTTTCTTAAAAGCAAAAAGAAATTTGCAACGTAATCCAATTTATGATATCTTAACTTTGTCTGGATTTGAAATCCCCACCCGGAATATGTGTATCTTGACTTTTTAAATTTACGTTTCGCCTCCCAAGTTTCAAATTCCAAAAAGGCATGAGGCATGTTTTCTCCATAAGATTGAAAGTGCTGAAACAGTTCAAATTTTGAAAGGAAATCATTTTCCTATTATGCCTTTTCATTCCTTAGCCAAACGAGCATGGCCAAGAATGGGATTAATGCAGTGCTAACCTACATACATATATACAGCACATTGATTAATCATATTTTTCTATATTGGAGTCAAAATGACAATGTTGTTAGAAAGAAGGTTGGATTTAAGCTGGATTCAAGACCCTGGTTATGGATTCAAAGCCTGAGACCTCAGAGGCCCCCTTCCCATTACTAGTGTTAAGCAAATAAACATTATCAATGCTCATTAGCATAACATGTTGGTAGGAAAACTGTAGGACTGTTTCAAACAACAACACAATCATTAATTTAGGAAAATATGGTCTTAATAAGGCAAAAAACTGAAATATTGGTCATCTAAAATTCTAGTAAAAGTAATTGTAACGAGAAACGCCACTACATTTATGGCGAGTAACGGTTGTGTAACAAATTACTCCTTTTGACCAAAGTAATTGTAACTGTAATACGTTCCTTTTATTGAGGAACGACTTATGCCCTGTAAACAGTACGGGCGTCAAAACCTAACTCGAGAAATGATTAAGTCTCATTTCAACACCATTCCCAAATTAATTTGCTCCCTCCACTTTCCTGGTGTTTAAACAATTTTTCGCAATAAGTAATAAATCTTCTTCACACTTTGCAAACTTTCAAATGATATTGTATTTGGTATCCTATTTTTGACAATTTGAAGTCTCCGTTTTTGAATGAGAATGTCATTTCCTTATTGAAACATGTCCTTGAATCTGCGTTTGCTGAAAAAGCTTTAGCTTTGATACCAAAATGTCATAAGAGGAGGATTATTCTATTATTTATCAATTAAAACAATGCCTCACATTAATATGTAAAAACAATGTAACTCTCTATTTTTTGCTTCGAACTTGTGCTGAGATTAGAATAGAAAAAGACTTCTTCTTCGAAGCGATCGAAGTTAACCAACTTGGTTCTCGCTCACAACCTGCAATTACCATACCTTCACTGATTTGATTCTAGGAACGACGACTCATGAGCTTCTGTCCGTCCATTCCGAAATACGCTTTGATCCTCGCGTGCATGGTTCACCCTCAGGAAATCCAGTTAAAAAGAAAGGGACCACGAGAAGTGATTACTGTGTAAAAGACATTAAAGCTCGTCAATATGGTCTGTCCACTACCTGCTACCAACTACTGTACCTAGTATCTACTACAGTATCTGCCTCGCGACTGATAACGGAGAGTTCTCATTACTCGAAGTGGTCAAGAATCCAAGGAATCTCTCATTAGCAAATCGACTTTGAACATGATCCCGTTGATACGAACACCAACCAATATTATCGAAAATTGATCACGGCGTTGTGCTCTCAGGTGTTTTGTTTAATTGACTAAGAATGGACAGTTTTGACGGGTTGCTGTCCACCAAGCTAGTTGCATAATATATCGGATGAAAAGCCAAAGAATCATTATTGACATTATAAGGGACATTCTTTTTTTTATTTTCCGAGCCAGATGGCGGCTCTCTCAGACGGACTTTGGTCTTATGACGATAGGTGTCTCAATAATATCTCCGCCCCGCATGATCACAGCCAATATTGTTGGTTATCTCACCTTCGGGAATAAATTCAGGTTTGGCCATTCTAGTTATCTAAGCTGCAACTTATGTTGAAAACAAATGCCACAAAGCTGCATGGACTTGGCTAGCCGGGATCGAACCAGAGATGTTAAAAGAAGATTCTCTACCAATACGCATTGGCTACTACCTTTTCTAGCCTACAAAGGAGAAAGAGAGTGCCTTATCCGCATTGAGCAACTGTCCTAACCCAGATTTCTGGGTCAGTTCGTAGAAAATAGTGCCATTTGAGAGGACTTTCAAGCCCTTAAAATCCCTAGATAATTAACGCTATGAAGTTCTGCTCGCTTCTTTGCTTCTCAGGCTCCTTGATTATTCATCTAGTATTTGAATTGATCTCCTGAAACCAATTTGTCGGCTAGCCTGTCATATCATAGCAATGATTACTTTCAATTTTCCTCTGTAGCTTATCTGTCCCTGGATTCGACGAAACGCTATGCCCAAGCTGTATCTTGCAAAAAAATGCCGAGACGTATGAGGGTACTTTTTTAAAATCAGGGTGTCATGGGGCACAACTTCATTATGGGTGATAAGTTTCGTGGCTGCTCATAAAAAATAAGTTCAGTTTTGAATCGATGTTTTTAAAGATTTTAGTTAGCAAAGTGATACCCGAATCCTAAAACTTAACAATTCGTTCTTTTTTGATGCTTTTGGTTTGCCAAGCCGGTCTAGCATGGCCATTCTGCACTTATGGGCTCCAAATCACGCTTTTTGCATCGACGAAATCTGCATTCTGAGTGTGTTTCTCTTGTAGTGACTCTCGAGGGGCTGACATGGGGTGGAGTCACTTTTATCAATCGGTGCTTGAATGTTTCTGAAAGCTAATGATGTCAAAAGCTGTGGTTTTCAATACTAGTAGACACTTCTCGAGCTATTGTTTCTCGCTCACTCTGAAATCCGCAATGTAAATCAAAACTGTTTGATATCTACTATGGGGAGGTTTAGGCAAGCTCTGAGAGGTTCCTTTGTTTGCTGGTACCAGTGTCAGTGATGCAAGTTTGGAGCTTCAAACATGTTTTTGAGAAGCTGACCCTTCTTTCACATTACTATATGAGGAATGGTCAGCTTCGTTAAAACCAGTTTGAAACGCCAATTTTGCATCACTGGCATTGGCAGGCAAGTTTGCTTGCTGGTACCAGCGCTTGCCTAAATGTCCGAATTACCATTTAGTTTGCTCTCGTTAGGGCGTCATGTAGGTATATTCATTTTTATTGTACTCTCCCTCCTCTCATTGCGGACAAACAAACGTCCAAACACAAGAATGCGTTTAAGACGCCTTAATTTTATAACCTATCTTTATACATTTGAAACTTATTGTTGATCCATTCTAACACCACAAATACACCACCAACTCTTCTAAGAGACCTTCAGAATCTTACAAAGGTAAAAGTACAAACACTTTTGATATCCAAATAGATATAAGCAGAGAGCTATATATTGTATACTTGCAGCATACCAACAACCTGTCGTCATCATCATCTTTTTCCATTGAATTGTAATAAAAAATCCAAAAGTAAGCTTGGCAAAATATAAAGCTTTAAAGTTAGTCACCAAAACCTACCACTATTTTGTTGGAAAAGTGTTGACGCTTAATCAATCATAAATTAGACAACTTCCTGTCTAGTTCTGATTTACATGTCATAACTGATAGGAATTTTACCCACACAGGATTTTAAACGTCTCCCAGAAGAGTTGGTGGCCTGTTCAATGTGTCACAGTACTTGGGGGATAAATTGTTCACTTAAATATCTCTTGATAAACTATAAACCTTAGAGAGTGTTCTCTTGTTTTTGCGTTTGTTTTTCCGCACCTGTACGAAACAGAGGGCACTTCCTTCGCTCAATGAAAAGGACAGACGCCCAAGGCTCTATCTCATTTTTCGATTTTTCGAAAAATTTCCAAAAAAATGGATCAAATCAGGTGAAAGTGTCTTTGAATACTGGGGTCGTCGGGTTGAGTCTGGCGAAGCCAGCCATCAATAACGTCCTTATAATATATCCGATAAGCAGTGCCTTGCCCATATCAGTTTAATTCTCCATCTGCCGGCGTGGTTAGCGTCTCAAAGTCTCCAAGAGAAGAGTCGGGGAAGAGAATCAAACCGGGGAACTCTCACATCTAAGAAATCTTTGCTGACCACTGTACCATGTCTTCTCTCACATAAGGGTGACTTCAAATGACCAGATTTGAGCCCACGCCCTGGGAGAACTATGTCACCTTCTATTGGGTAAATAGACCACTCTACACTCATAGATCCTTAATTTGCAAGCGTATATTTTCTGGGTTCTTTCCGAGCACACTAAGCTTGGGCATTTTTGGGAAACTTTAATTTTACTTGGCTTGTAAGGGCTTGGATACCAAAATCATACATGAATTAATATTCACATCTCAATCTTTCTTCGTCTAAGTACTTTTTCGAATGTTAAATCTTAATCTCTTGCATGATATTTACTTATAATGCAACAAGTTGAAGCCCATTAAAAAGGGCGAGAAATTCGAAATGCGCAACAACAGGATGATGTTGCGAAAAAAAACGAGAAAAAACCAACAGTTCTTTCGAAAAAAGATGTCTACCTCATAGGTATCCCTGACTACAAAATATTTTAAGCATGATTGATTAATGATAGTGAGGCAACATGATATACTATGTATTTTCAAGAACATGAAATAGTAATTCGACCTTTGCGGCCTCGAGCACTTAATCGATCAGTCAAAGAGAAGTGTTTTTTCAAGTATTTACAGTTTATTGTAAGAATCACCCTGGCAGAGTTCAACCGCGTGAGAATACATTGGTTAGTGGATTTTTCGCTTATTTGCGACCGGTTCCATTTGCATTGGACGATTTGGAAGATTCATGTCATGGAGCTGCGAAGTTAATCAAGGCTATTCAATCTCGGGCTCAAGGTTGTGGTAATCAAGGAATAGCTTGCTCTATTTCTCCATTTCCAGCCTGCTAGCGGTAGACCTCTCAATGCATCTCATTACTTTTTGGGGGAGAATATTAGTCCACGGTCAGTCAGTCCATTTCGTACAAGTTTCGGAGCCTTTTCCTTCGCCCAATTCGTTTTGTTTCCCAGGATCCATTTGGATATTGCCAGACACGTCAGGTCAGAAATCATTTAAAAACAGCCCGACCGGGTACACTGACGCATATACGTAACACAGAACATATGCGATCTTAGCTCGTTATGAGTTGCCATATCATCTATCTGGCTTTTGCTCCCGCTCCTAATTTGCCCTGGATTCGCTCTTTCTTTTTGTCAGAAATGTAATCAAGTTCTTGGAAGTCTCCCACGCTGCCTTTTGATGCGATACCAATGCAGAGAGTCATGGAAGGGGTGAAAACAAATCTGTCTTCACAATCCAACCAAAGACATTGAGACTCCACGTCTTTGGGCACTTGATTTGGTTGTAAATCAATCAGAAGGTCAGTTTGCTCCGAGTTGGTTGAAAATCATTCTTCCACGGTTACGATTAATTTCATCGGATTACAACAGTAAAATGGAATTAATTTTAATTGGCAAGTGTCTGAGATGAGCCAATAGTGAACGAAATTTGACGGACACCTCACCTGACATTCTGTATCGAGTTTTAGCCTCTTGGGCGAGGAGGTACAACCTCCTTGCGATTCAACTCTTTACCTGACTTGTTTTTCTTTGACGGTTGTCCGGGTTGCCCCCACATCCATGAGAGATACTACAATTGCAATTCTTCTTGACGAAATAAATATCGGAATATGCATACTATGAAGAAAATCGAAATAAAAACTTGAACCTACACCAAAGCGAAATATTCCGGAGAGAAGTTTACATCTGGCATGGTAGACATCTAAATACTGTCATGAAAACCATCTCAACCTTGATACCATCCCCGTTGAACTCTTTGTGGTAGGTCTCTTTACGAGGCCAGGGAAATTGCAAGTGATGACAATGAAGACCGAGAAACAAGTAAAGACGACAAATCTCCCGTCACTTTGGGGGAATCAATGTTGTCGAGTCTCTTTAAATGGGATAATCATTTTCTAATCCGACTCGTTGGTTTCCCCGTTATCTTTCGGATTTGATACGCTAAACCTTGTCACAGTATGATTGACAGTGACAACCGCAAACATTATATTTGACAATTGCTGCTAGAGCTCTAATGAGAAAGATGACATTTGACTCTTCCTGGAATTCTTTGGCATTTTACGTCCGAATAACATTGCATTATTATTTCGCCTTAATCAATCAACCTGGGGAGCTATAAAATCTCAAGTAGGTTATAATGTGTCAACTTGCGATGTACTTAATTTTGGGATCGAGATGAATCACAATTACATTTCCGAATATTTTCTCCAGTTCTCAATTTCACTTGAATTCAAGGATATTTGCAATTGGACTTAACTATAATCCACAAGTGATTGGTCCTACAAAGTGTTTGTAACTGATTAATTTTGTGATAAGCATGTGTCATTTCTCTACGTACATAGAATTATAAAAAGCAACAGTTTTTGGACATTTTTTTTCCCGCCGATGGCTGTTTTCACCTAACTGTGGACATCGCCAGCAAAGCTCACAACGAAATATGCTCGAATGTCCAAGAATTGCCGTCAAAAGGTTGACTGACCAATTTGTGTTGACAGATTAGATATGACCGACCTCGTCCAAGGAAAAGTCGAACAGAGTTCCTTGATCAGGTTCAGTGTAGAGGATTGCTTATACACGTACATGATGACGGTCCTGATGATTTCTTTCTAAATTATTCCATGCAACCCAAGTTGATTGTCTTAAAGACGAAGTGCTTGTAAAGTGGTCAATGTAGATCATTTTGTTCAAAGAAAAAAGCCGCCCAGAAACTTTTTATGGACCTATTCTTCCCCAAACCATACGGAATGTAAGTTCCCGTTGGTTCAGACAGGTCAGATTGCCAAAACACACGATAACCACACGTCTCACACAGAACTGAAATGGCTCCAAAAAATAGCATAAACCAGTGAATATGAAGGTTTCCTGCCGATGGAATACTTTCCTTGGCCATCCTCAAGCGGGAAAGTGACATTCCCAACCGTCTTTGACTCTTCATGAAGGGTCCCTTTTTTTTAACATTGTACATCCCGGTTTAACCACAGACAAAAGGAAATCGCATTTCTTTGAGACCAACTTGGGATGGCGGGAAGAGGAAAGTCATTCCATTCTCCAGAATGAAAGCCTCAATGGTCACTTTGAACCGAGATCGACAAAGCTTACACATAACGAGAGGTCTCAGAAACTGGTAATGAGCCCCACTAGTACTGACTCGTACAGAATGAGCAACACACCTCGAAACCTATCTTTGACTTGATCCACAAAGGGGCGCCGACCCTGAAATATGGATGCTCAAAAAAGAGCCATAAGTTCCACAGAAGAATTACAGAAACACTTCCCACCCTATCTACCAACACCAATAAGCCCGTTTACTTTTGGAACATAGCCACCAATTAGCTAGCAACAACTTGGCAAGCGATTGATCTCCCATTCATTTGGCATATACAGTACTACCTATTGACCGAGCAGGTTTTACCCTCTTGTTCCCAGGGACATTGAAATGGATTTGGTTTGCTCAGCTGTGTTCCCACCTCCCCTCAGTTTATGGAGGATCGAGAGTCGGCATTGTCCCTTCCTTGTAAACCCCTCAACACTCTGAGGATTGCATTGCTCAACCCACCAGTTTACTTTGCCTGCCTCACATGTGATCTGGCTCAGTCAATGCACAGGGCACACGTGCGTGGGTCTTAGTCATCGCTGGCTTTCCAATATCCCTGGTACACCATTCATTACCCTTGTGTGGTATTAAAAGGACACGGCCAAGCCAACACCACGGTGGCTCGCTCAGCTGGGTATTCATCTTAAATTCCTGCCCTCCAATCAGGAGAAAGATCGATACCCATTCAAATGGGGGGGGGTGCACTCGAAATCTCTCGGTGACCAAGGATGAATTACCACCATTGTGTGGGGCGAACTCGTGGTTTCCGTCTCTGTGGAATGCGACAAACATTGCTTCGTTAATCTCTGTCCATCGCTGGGTATTTTTTTTACAATATCGAGCATTTCATGAACTATAATTTACTGATGTAGGTCATATCACTTGTTTTCTGTTTAGCCTTATTAAGCAAAAAATGGTCTCTTAGATGAGAGTGAAACCTTGACGTGCGAAATTGCAGACCAAGAAACCTCTTGCTCGAAAGGACGAGAGCTGTCCAAATTTGATGGATCACTCAATGGGATTAAGACTGTCACTCGATTCTTGAGTTCATGGATTGGCACGTCTTCCATCCTTGATAGTGCTTGCTAAATGAAGTTGAAAATAGTAGTAACCATTTCGGGTCGAAGAATGACAGATTCAATCGTTCTGGGACGGAATAGTGTAGGTACGTACTTGGTAGGTTCTTTGGAAGAAGTAGTCCGGTAGCTCGTTTGGTTCTAATCACCCATAAATGTTTCGAAACTATTTTATGCTTGTCGCTTCAGAATGTGCTGGTCCTCCTGTCAGGAAGGTCGGTCTTAGCAGCTTCAACAGAAGCCAGGAAGTCGGACAATATATCAAGGGCAGTCATCGATTCAACCGGGACCTACCGAAACGAGGGGTAACAACTCATCTACTAGCAGTGTACGTACGTACGTATCTCTGCTCTTAGTTGAACGAAGTACACTACGTATACTGCACACCAAACACCTTTAGCAGAATCGAGCATGAGAACACGACTGTTTGCTTTCACACTGTACGAATGTATTACTCTAAGCTCGGAGAATAACATTCTAATCGTGAACATAATTGAGAGAGTTCTTGAAAGGGGTGCTGAACTGGCGTTGACAGTGGTCAATCTTGACTCTTGGGAGGTCTTTTTATGATGGGCTCATCCACACATGTGAGGTACCATAAAATCATTGATGCCTGGGAAAACTCCGAGCTGACTTCCTGTGTCAGTCCAACGATTCAGGGGAGATGAGTCCATGTTTTCAATTTTGCCTGCCATATTGTGACATCTGGTAACACCTTCATTGGGGAATGATAAAGGAAATAACAATTTCGATTGTGGACATGGGTTGTGTTGGCTAATGTAGAGAACAACTCAATTCTCCTTGATTTGACTGGCCGTCATCCATTTTGGGCCGGGAACGGACTCCGTTGGCACAAGATAAATGGTGTTCGGTCTTTGTTGACAATCGATGTTGATCTTTTGTTGGGTCCTTGCAGTTTTTTTCCAAGCTTTTTGGCCGTTTTTGATTCCGTTTGCTTTCGGCAGATGTCTCATCCACAGCTTCTCCCAAGTGAGCTTCGATGACCATTGTGTACGGTGTGTGTGGGACTTGGTCTTGTCGGAGCACCCTGTATGCTCTCTACGTACTTCAATATAATGCTCATTTTATGTCCGATACTACAGAAGGACCCATGTCCAGACAAGAACCAGGACGACAAAAGAACACCCAGATGTTGTTGGCGAACACTGGCACTATGTAGTAGTTAGTGAGTTGGCCAGTACTTGTTTAGCGGCAAGTTGATGGAGAATTGAAAAATTCGTATTTGCTATGGCCTCCAGGGGCATGGCAATGGAATCATTTATCTTCTGGCTTTCTTGAGCCTTGTCAGTGGGTAAAATATTGAGAGCAAATCGTAGATGCTCCGGTGCGTTTACACAACAGTCAGGGTTGTTCTCACATTGATCCTCCGTCTCTGTCTGTAATTGACGAATGATAGCTTTTTGCACTCTCAAAAGAGCCAGAAAATGTGCGATCGGGCGATTGATGTTCGAGTTCGGAATGAGTTCGGTCGTGCTTACCATGCAGGCATGGTTTCTGTTGGTTCTACTCTCAAGAGTAACGGCCTTTCCACCGCTCCTGTAATCAAACCATAAACATGGTCACTGGAAATTGAAACCTCATTAGCCAGTGGAATAGAATTGCTTAGTAATTAGCTCACTGGTCGTTCCAACCATTCAGAGCATGTGCCCGAAATTCCAAACAGGGCCAGGCTTCCACTGCCAATCCAAACGGCACTCTGAGCAATTGTGGCTAATGGAAAGTACTTGCACCAAACCTGACCCTGTCCTAAAGCTCACTTGGGGTTTATCTTTACCCTTGTCCCTGAATCGAATTCATCACCACGGCCCGAAAATTCATGAGATTAGCTTTCAATATTTATTGGCAAGCCGATTCCGTTGGCGGGTCTTCAAGTGTGCCACTGACCCGCCGTCAAGCGGACAAACCTGGCCGAGGTGGCTCATCCTGATGGTCAAAAAGAAACTTTACCACACATTCTACGACCCATTTCAGAGAAGTAATCAGTAGCTTGCTAGCTCCTCTCGTTTGGCTGAAGGCTAGGCAGGTGGGATTTATGCCTTTTCCTTCTGATTGGTTACCGGAAAATTCGTGGCTCTTTGCATAAAGAAATGGCTGTATTGCTCGCCACCAAAGACGAATCGCCCAATGAGTATAAACTGAAGCTATAACTCTCCCGAGCCACTTCTAACTAAATAAGGGCCATCAGGATATAGGTATTGGGGAGTTGGTAGTTGGTAATAGCTGCAATAGTAAGAGCGTCGTCGTTCATCCATTTCATCTACGTACTACACTCACCACTCCCCGCTTCACTACTCCGATTCATGTTCGTCGAAATAATGGTCATGGGAGGCGAGCACACGTGATAAATAGACCAACCCAGACCACTCACTTCAAAGCCTGCCATTTGGTTTTAATTACAATAATTGACAGATTTTCAATTATGAAAACGAGCATCGACATAGTGATCTCAACGACGTTTTCCTGGCTGTTGCTAGTTTTTTTTTTTAGGCAACCTTCGATCGATCTGGGGATGACATGAAGATTGAAGATGATATGCACTTTGCCCCTGGCCCCTCGCAAGATTTGTCATTTTAAATCTGTTAATACAGGCTGTTCGCTTGAATGGTTCCATTGAGTGAGCATCAACTTTTTTTTTTAGCAATATGTAGGAAGTCACATCCACGACACGATCAGCGAGATGAAACGACAGGCTTTTCGATTCCAAGCGATATGTGTATCCTTCTTGGAACTATTGAGGATGCGTGTACCCCAAACCCGTCCATCCGTCTTTTGTTGTGTGAAAGAAAGCTCAAGTCAAACAGGGCGTCTCCAAAGAGAACGAGTATCAATGGCCAATGCATGGCATGGACTGATATAAAACCTTCCTTCAATTCAACTATGTGTGACGGGTGATGGTTGAATTACATACACTTTCTGTATTTTGCTTCACAAAGATCGGGATAGGATTCAAGCATGGTGTGTTTAAAACCAGAGGTAGGTTTTGTCGATATTTCAAGATAACTATTTTAACCATTCGAGCTCTGGTTTTGATTGGTGGGATCTTGAGCATTGGAAGTGTGGTCTAATGTTGAACCGAATGTTTCATGGCTGTTCGCGTGAAAAGATTTTATTTGTAAAGGCTTCCTGCCTTTGACAAAACGCTTGAAAGCGGGCGTGACTTGACGACCTCACAAGTGACAACGACAATGATGAATCATATGGGACAACATGGAGGCGTGTTGACGTCAGATCCAACCCGAATTGAAGTTATTCATAAGCCAACGATGGTCATGCTCTTATTTCCAGGATCACTTGAGTTCCTGAGAATGATGCTCAAAAGGAATGCTTATTTTATGTCCTTATGTTCAATGAGCATTCAAAGAATCCTTTTGGAAGTCTTCCTCGTTTCCCAGTCCCTAAAATTCACCCAATACAGGAATGGCCATTCCCAAGATGCCGCCACAAAGGTGACAAGACAAAAACCCAAGTGGACACGTCGAAAAAAAAATCCTTTCTCTTTGGTGGACTACCACCAACCCCACTCAACTCCAACCCAATCCCCAATGGTCGGTCGAAGTGGAAACTCTCGATGAATCTTGTTCACATGGATATTAAGAGCGACCCCGACCCAAAGCCTCCGTTTCTTTCTCTGGCTACTCTGTAGAGTCCCCATGCGTGTTGTTGAAGGCGACTAACCAGGAGAAGCACCTTGCTGGGCCGACCCGAAGCATTGTAAATCTGTCACCAACTTTGACTTGAACACAATTTGCAACTTGGCCTGGCTCGGGTTGACGTTAGTGCTCCTAATTACAGAGTAGACGAGTCGTACATCAACCAAAGAGAACAACAATGCTCACAGGATTTAGCTCAAGGTACCTTCCACATAAGAAGAAGTAAGGGAGCCCCCAGACTCACGGGCTTGAAAAAAAGAGTCCCGAGAGAAGGACCGACTCGGGGAAGCTGATTAGAAAAAAGGACCCTGAGCGTCGATGACCGGTTCAAGTTGAAAAGCGACAATCATGGGAAGATATGGATAACGTCGAGGACATTTCTCAACCTTGTTAAACATGACCTAACAATGACCAAATGGTTTAGGTCTCAAAGATCAGGAGCGAGGGTGAACGGGAAAAAATCTCCAGAACGAGCATGGACTTCGAGCCAAAAACGCCTGAAATTCCGGGTACTAATATGAAGATGAGTAATGAATTGATTGGTAATCTTTTAATACCTTTTTTTTTATTTTCGGGTCACACAAGACTATTATCGTCATGACAACTTCGATTTGAGCAATTACAAATGACGCATTAGGTCAACCCTCATTGCACGGAGGACATTGTTCGCTTTTCGAATATTTTTTTTGTACTTGATATTCATGTTACTAAACAGGGCGCGGCTTTCTTTCGCCAATTTTGATCAGTCAGGTAGAGCAAAGTTATTAATGTGGCGTAATTTGGTTGAGATCGTATTTCTGCTTTTTTTTCCTCGACAATACTAGGGAAGGAATTGAGTTCGATTCGCCATCATTGCAACAAACCACAGGCCTTGTGGGTATTTGCCAAGTGTAGTTTTCGGGTTTTGTATATTTACTAGAACAAAAAATATGAGCAAAGATAGGAAGTAAACTTGAAAGCACGGTTGATGTCGCTCTTTGGATTTGAGTAGGAGCCACATTGTGGAAGGCCGAGGATGCTTGCTGCCATTGGGGATTTAAGGGTGCCAAATAATGGGCTCCCCTCTGATGTGTGTTANCTATTATCGTCATGACAACTTCGATTTGAGCAATTACAAATGACGCATTAGGTCAACCCTCATTGCACGGAGGACATTGTTCGCTTTTCGAATATGAGCAAAGATAGGAAGTAAACTTGAAAGCACGTTACATGTCTTTATTATTGACCGGGCTCAAAATTAGAAATGAGATCATGGCACTTTTTATGCCCGTTGATAATGTTTCGATTGGCAATGCTGGACGGAACCTCACGTAGCTCCCCCTCTAGACCATGCTTGTATGGCAGGGACATGTTCATAGTATTTGTGGTATAGCATGGCAGTGTTATTACTGCCATTGACATTATTCTCAAAATCACAGCCATGGTCGAAAGGTCCATAATGAGTCAGTGAAGACGACGATGAGCAATTGGAAGCCGTTGGCGAAGGCGAGCTATAGGCGAAATCGCAATATCCCGTTGATGTCGCCCCCTGAATTTGAGTAGGAGCCACATTGTGGAAGGCCGAGGATGCTTGCTGCCATTGGGGATTTAAGGGTGCCAAATAATGGGCTCCCCTCTGATGTGTGTTATTGTCCGTCAGTGGCTGAGGTTGGAATTGATTGCGATAGTCTACATTGACACTTCCGGAGATGAAATTCTCTTTCTCTTCCATGCTATTCAACATGGATGATGAGGACGGATTACCATTGATACCACCACTAGTATTCAAAGCTTTCTGGGGCGAGACCGAGTTGGGCGGTGAATGGCTACCACTATCCTGGCTCGTTGAGCTCACGACATTCTCATTTAAATCCAGAGGTGGTGGTGGTGGTGGTGGTGGTGGTGGTGCTGGAGGATTTACCTTTCCACCTTTAGCACCTTTCACCCCCGGGACAGCTTTTGCACCTTTGACACCGCGCCTTTTGGCCAACACCCCAGGCTCTTTGGGGGGTTTGTCATGGATCTTGACATGTTTTCCTAAATGATCGGATCGAATGAACCCTTTGCCGCATTTGGGACAATGAAATCGTTTCTCTCCAGTATGCGTTCGCAGATGTCTCGTGAGCTCATCGGAGCGAGTGAAAGTCTTCATACACGGAGGATATTTACACTTAAACGGTCGATCCCCGTTGTGCCCTCGAACATGGGCCTTGAGATGAGAGCTCTTGAAGTACGTTTTCCTACACTCCATCAAAGGACAATAATGAATCTTCTTCACGCGAAGTCCTTTAAGCAAACGGGCTTGTTTATATGGACGGCTTTTGCCTTTCACTTGTTGACGCGGCACTTCACGGTCTTCGTTTTGAACTGGATTTTGTTGAGGATAAGGGCCAATGTTGGGGTTAACATGGCCTTGGTAGGCATTCATAGCTACCGTTGGCACATAAGGATGAGTAGGGGGTGGGGGAGGACCAGGAGAAGCAGGAGCGAACTGAGGGTAATAGGGATAATACCCAAAACGGGGATTATTTGTGGTTTGGACCCCGTAACCTTCATAAGAAGCTCTTGTCACTCCTTGATTAGCTTGCCCGTAGTAGGCGTAATTGGGCGTCATTTGAGTGTGAGCAACGGCGTAACTAGGGTTTGTGACATAGTTCATATTTGGCGGATAGTGCATTTGATGCACACTTGGGTGGGGCCCCACATTCGAATCAGACGAACACGGCGAAGGGGTTAGAATGGGGGCTCTCTCACGGGTCTGACTTGGAGTGTCCAAATTACTGTGCTCACCAGGTACCATGTATTTGTGTTTAATAGTCACTTGCACTTCTGAGTAGGTGGGAGGGGTGTGTGTCGACATCACAGAAGGTTGATCGTTTAAAGACGTGGAAGAGAGGTTGTTGGTCAAGTTGGCCATGGCTTGCAATGGACATCCAGTCACAGTATAGCCTTGATAGGCCATCTTTCAAGGTCTCTTGAAACACAAATCACTAATTTTGGTCGCGTTCCGCAAACACTCGCCACCTCTGATGACGACTCATTGACAATTGAAGTGGTTCTCAATTACTCACTCATGAATAAATGTTGATTCGGAGAGCCCTCATCGTCCTCTCGCCAACTTCTCGTGTTGCGCCGAAATCGTAAGCGGTGAATGGCGCCGGCATTCCCCGTTGCGACAGTTTCGCGAGACTGGCGCCGTTTGGGCCCGTGTGCTGGATGGAGGAAAAAGGCGATTTTGGACTTCAGACGTGCTCAATTGGGCGTAAGTTGGGAGAACTAATGCACTCGTTGTGGCTGTTTAGTGGTATAATAGCACTACATAGGACACGCAGGGAAAGCATGGGTTTGTCATTGTTGTGTGGGGGACATGTGTGAGAATATCCTTTCAACTTGAATGAATACCTGTCAAAGTATCAGAAATGGAAACGCGCCTTCCAGGTTATTCATGGTCAGATGTATTGAGGAACATTTCCTCTCTCGGTTTTGTTGCGTGGGTACCCGAAAAAGAAGTAGCGAGGCTAATCTTAGAAATCTCTCTGACGCCATCTCAAACTGTTGTATTGCCGTATTGCCCTGGCGAATGGTTCCAGGTTCATGCTTAATCCCGTGTGTGGCAACCATGTGTAGAGCCTCCTTGATCCCGAAACATCAATTTCGTTGTGTCGTTGGCAATATCAAACCGGCTACACGTGCTCCATTGAAAGCTACTGAAAAACGATCGTAATCTGGCATCTGCAATCTAATATCTTCCATGACTTCAGATCATTTCCCTTGCTAATACCGATGGCATTTTTAGAGAGGAAGCGATATGTTAGTAAGTCAAAAATCTGAACACAACAAGAAAGCTCAGATCTACTGTTGACCGACACTTTTCAACGTCATTTTCAATAAAAAATAGACTTTTAATCAGGCAATAATAATGAATCGAAACCGAGATCAAAACAGATGGAAAAGCAATTCTGAATAGCGATACAAACTTTGCTTGAAAATACCGAATTAGTTTGGAAGATATCAATTTATCAATACTGACAAGTTTGCATTCGAAGCCCATACTTCATTTAGACTTTCTGAAAATTACTCTCGGGTGCCTCAAGGTCTTTTCATATTTTGAAAACCCCCACAAAAACTCTGGTCAAGTGCAGCAAAGAGCAATATTCCTACCAATCACTTTTCATTATATCAGAATTGAACGAGGCATTCTCTGAGCAATCTAAATAAGCCTCCATAACAAGATGAAAATAAGGGGAGACCCCAACCGCTTTTGATTATTTTCTGCAGAATAAAAAAGAAATATTGCATCTCTATCAGATAGAGGCAATACATTATTATACTGCCCAGGAGGACAGTAAACTGGGGGTCCACTTTAGTATACTGTTTCAAATCAATCTATCAAACAATTAATTCCCTTTGACGACGTCGAAAAGGTACCACAGATTTTGCTCTGACCAATAGGGCCGACAAACCAATGCCCGACAAACCGGTGATGGTGACAGCTTCCAATTGAAACTCTTTCAGATTTCCCTCAGGATGTGGGAACCCTTTGATTGAAAATGTGCTAATTTGTGAAAGGGTATCGATAGGTGCGGTATCACAATGTCATAATGAGTAATATGGTTAGATGTCCCATAGTTGTTTTCAAATGCTACCGATACCGAATATCTAATATGTGAGGCAAACACACACAAAACGCATGGATTTTTCTGAGGGATATTTTTCGTCGTAATAAAAAATGCTTTTTTTCCTGTGTGATTTCTAGATTTTCTCTCGTATGAATTAACGGAGTGTGGGAGAGAAAGCTTATTCTGCTTCTTTTTCATGCTTTTTTTCTAATTTTCCTTAATGCCTATACTCTTTCTTACACATTGCGTTTTCGAGTGACAGCAGCAATAAATAATAAACAATATGATTGAAGTGCGTTCAATACACTTAGAATCTCAGATTAAAATCTTTAGTATCTAAGTCCGATTATTTAACGGACATGTCTTACCTGTCATATGATGTCTACCATTTGCAACAGAAATCCAGTTTGCAATCCTTTCAATAGATGGGGTCTGGTGAATTACTGAATGCATTGTCTACGCTGCTGGGTCAATTGCTTGGACTTTTTAACAATTTGGAAGGGACTTAATGGTTAAATTAGAGCTTACTAAAATGTGATGAACAAATATAAAAATTCCATGGGAGTCTGAAAGAATCAGATCTATTAAGAGTACTTAGCTCTACGAACCATTAGATATTTGGCAATCAAATTTGCTACCCTGCTCTAGTTTCTGTGGGTAATAATGGATTTGATAACACAAAACGCACAAAAACGCATTTATTGAGCAATCAAATGGTTGAATTTTGAATAGATGATAGAGCCTCACAACCATTACAGAGAGTGCATTAACAGCTAAATAGATGGAGTGCACTGCGAACGAAAGCAAAAATTTCTTGTTTCCTAAACCGTTCTCTTTATTCCAAGTAAGCACTTCATACGACCACAAGATCTACGTAGTTATATAGATGAACTTGGCCAAGTTTGAGCCCAAAACTATGCTCAGGGAACTTGAGAGATATGTCCAAAGTTATGTAGTAAACAGTACATCTGATTCGAATTTTCGGCCTGCTCTTGGCCAGCAACATAAGCTTTTGACAACATAGCTTTCTTTGAAAGGAATCACTTTACAAGTAAATTATATGAAAATGCCCTGCCTTTAATTGTAGGGATCTACATTGTTTAAGTTTTTACTTTGATTCGAAAAATGGCTCAGAGTTTTTATGACCAAGAGCAGGCCGATTTGGCGGGAAGCTCGTTCGCAGTCCATATTTCTAGTCAGACCAATGATCTATCTCCCAATTTCGTGATGTTTTTGGTGAATGACCTTTTCTGGTAAACATAACATGGTCTTCAAGGTAATGGCAGAACAAGTTGAGTGCGTTTCAACATTGATAAAGTATACCTTTGATTGTTATCTAGGAGACAATAAATTTTGCTTTATATTTGAAGGCAAGCATAACGATATGTAAAGATGAAGTGACTTACTACTTACATTGGTATTGGTATTTATTCAATAAGTTCTCTGTAATTTTGATGCTTCATAAATGGACAAGTTTGGATGTCTTGTGAGAATATTGGTCACTTCAGATCTAAGTTGACAAGATATTTGGCTATTTAAAAAAAAAAACAGAAAAAAATGACGACTTCAATATGAGTATACTAGAACAAGCTGGTTTTCGAAACTGAATTACTCTTCACAAATAAGGCTAATTTGGTTTTACCAACTCTTTTTGGAAGTAAAGTACTCACAATCTGACCTTCAGAGAGTGTTTTCATAGTTTTGCAAGTCCTTTGATCAATTAAAAGTCCGTCCTCGTGCTAAACATTAAAAATGATTGCTCTGTCCCTAAATCAAGATTTGTGCGCAATTTTCCCAACTCTGAACACTCGCAAGAACTCTCAACATAGTTCTTGGTTAATTTGAAGAACACAAAAGGTAATTAATGGGCCTTTGAAAGTTTATTGTACGTACATGTATATTTCGGTCAAGCGTGTTCAATTCAGAGGTTGAGATACTGTTCGGAAGTGGTATTCCCATTTAAGATGATGTTTCCATGACCTGTTCGACCTCACCTTCGACCTCGGAATCTTTGGAAACATCCTCCGTTTTGCTCACTGGTGCCACCTCATTGAACATGAACTCGTTCTGATATTCGGACAAGAATTGACATGAGCGAGCTTCATCGATGAACAACGAATACACACGTTTGATGTCATCCACCGAAATGGACGTACCTTTCCGTTTCTTGCACACCAAATTAGCCACGGAGATCAATTGGATGGCATATCTAAACCGAGAAAAAAAACATCATGATCATCGGTTCGAACCACGTTGGGGGTATCTCAAACTCACCGAAGACTGGCCTCCACGGCGATTCGGGTCAGGACTTTCATGGCATCTTCGCCCATTTCGCAATCTTCCTCCTCACATCGGATCTTAAGGATTTCCATGAGCTCTTTTTCTTGATACGGCGACGTGGGAATGATAATCATCCGGTCCAAAAGATCGATGGGAATGCCGTGGGGAGAGGTGTAATTGGTGCCTCGGATGCGGGTGATGCCCCGGTTGGTGGCCATGACCACGATGGGCGCCATGTCATCCTCCAAAGCGCGATTCAAGTACGAGAAGCATTCCATGTCCAACATATGAACCTATCATAAAATGAACCACATTGTTTTGGTTAACTGACCCGAATATCAGCCAAACGGTCTCGCTCTTACCTCATCAACGAAAAGGACGCCGGGTGCGATCTCGGCCTTGCCTTCTTCGCGCCATTCCGAGACTTTGGCGTTGATTTGATCGCGCACTTCGGGCTTGATCTCGCCCGTGTCGCCCGAGAACAAGGCCAGGAAGCCTTGGGTGCGGGAGTTGATCACATCGATCTCATGGAGGGTGACGGTGTGAGTGACTTCCTTCTTCTTCTGTAACTCGCCCTCGGGACACTGGACAAAGCGGGTTTGAGCGCCGGTGGCGTCATAGTCGCGGGCCCGCGTGAAGGATCGCCCCAGTTTGGTGATCTTGCCCGTGGCCTTGTCAATCGTGATGACATCGCCGGCCTGGACCTTCTCCTTGATGACCGAATCGATCATTTTGGTGCCCAGATCGTACACGGTCTCCATCTCGGTGGTCTTGAGCGTGAGCTTGCCAATCTTGGCACCCGTGCCCGTGGCCGGTCGATCGATTTGAACCTCGACCACCTCGCCCTCGATGATCTCGGTCTCCTCTCGAATCCGGACGCCGATGCTCTTGCGGAAGGCCTGCGTCAAGGCTTCGGTCTTGCTCATCTCCAAACTGTAGATCTCCGAGCCGGCCATGGCCGTGAAGGGGGTGTCCACGCCCAAGGCCTGAGCAATGCCCATAGCGATGGCCGTCTTGCCGGTGCCGGGTTGACCGGCGATGAGCACGGCTCGGCCGGCGATTTTGCCCTCTTTGACCATTTCGCACACCACACCGGCGGCACGCCGCGCACTGGTTTGGCCCACCAGACCCTGGGAGACGGGCCGTGGGTCCAAAGTGTCGTCCAAGCCCAGCCCGCGGATATGTGAGTGCGCCCCGATGCGCTCAATCCGGGTCACCTCGCGGGTCTCGGCCACATTCACGTTCACGTTCATTTCGAGGATAACAAGGAAGGCTGGCTGGTTGGCTGGATAGCTCTGATTTGGGGCGAAGACCTGAAGTGATTTTCTCAAGTGAAGTGGGTTGATTGATCGCCGCGTCGTTTGATCGATGCCAGTGAAACCAGTGCAACAAAAACAAAACAAAAACAAAACAACGTGAGACTCACCATAGTTGCCAGAAGAATTGTGGGATGAACGTTATTCTCCACCGATTAGTTGGCGGTGCTCATTTTTTAAATTTGTGGCAAAATGTTAAAAGGTTTAGATGGAGACTTTATGGGTTATTAATATCGTGTTAGGTTAGGTTTGATTAGGTCAGGTTAAGATTTCAAAAAGTAGCAACACTTACTAATCGGTGGAGAATAACGTTTACCGAGTTATGGTGGGGAAAGGTGCCCCCAAAGCTGGCCTACTTGAGGAAAAAATCATCCTATGGCAAAGAGGGTAATGTTTAGCGTTATTGAGACTGCTTGACGCACATATTTGTTGGTCTTGTCACCTCTTTTTCAAGAGTTAGTAAGCAAACCCGAAAATTTAGTCTCTAAAAGGTTTAGATGGAGACTTAAAGGGTTAATAATATCGTGTTAGGTTAGGTTTGATTAGGTCAGGTTAAGATTTCAAAAAGCAGCACCACTAACTAATCGGTGGAGAATAACGTTTACCGAGTTGTGGTGGGGAAAGGTGCCCCCAAAGCTGGCCTACTTGCGGAAAAAATCATCCTATGGTAAAGAGGGTTATGTTTAGTGTTATTGAGATTGCTTGACGCACATATTTGTTGGTCTTGTCACCTCTTTTTCAAGTGTTAGTAAGCAAACCCGAAAATTTAGTCTCTCAAGGTCATGCCCCTGAACTCAAGTGCAAAAAGTGACATTTCTTGAGCATTTGGTTTGTTATCAAGATTGAAATTTGGGTATTGAAGGGATTCTTACGAGGTGAGCACAACTTGATACATCTGAATGGCTATTCAAAGAATTTGCACATTTTATCCCCCTTGTATGGCTTAACAAAAAATGATTGAACAACCTGACTTTGAATAATTGGATCTCCAAGATCTTCCACATCATTTCAAGCTAAAAATATTTGACATCGTGGGGACATTACGTCTTATTTTTCATCAGAGCTACATGACGAATAAAGTGACCAAATAACATAGGGGCCAGCCATTGGTCCCCACGAAATGGTGCATCTCATTGAAAACATGCTCCATTTTCATATTGTTAAGCGTATGGTAGAGAAATCAAAAATGACACGCACTTTCATGAAAAGATGCCACTCGTGAAAAGAAACTGGCCATGCCGGAAAGTGGTTATCTCATATTTCAAAACAAAGACAATGATGGAAATAAATAAATAAAAAGCCATCTGGCTCAAAAGTGGCACCCAAAGTTGGCATCTGGCAATTACGGAGTGCGACCCCCTAACCGCTCAATCAAGGTGACCATCTCCATTCTGATTCTGGATTCAATTGAACTTGATTGAACATGTGACGCATACAAGGATTCGCCCAGTTAATAGGTAACCGACTCAGTACAGTTAAATACAGTTTGGATGGCGGCCAAAGGAGGTTTAGTCCGAACAAAACAGTGATGATCAAAATATATGAGGACAACTTTTGAGACGCAATGAGCCACTCTTAGCTTGTGTATGTCCCAAAACATGCTTTCAGCGTTGCCAGCCTAAGAACACCGTTGTATGTCACTTTCACCCAATCGACGGCCAATTTGACATTGGCATCACGGAATTAGTACAGAACTACGTGTCTAGCATTTGTTTTACGTAGTTATGAGACATTAATGCGGAATAAAAGTAAAAAAAAGCCCTTGTCAAACCTAAAAAAAGTGACAAAACCCGATGAAATGTTGCCAATGGTGGCCAATTTTAGCAATTTAGAGTTCAAAGCGAGGATTCTGGCTAGCCTGATCCCGCAAAACAATTCCAGGCCGGCCAGACCATCAACAATAGGAGAAAGACCTGATTAGGGTGGCCTTCATTGACCTGGATTACTCCCGGTCTGCGTCCCACATGGCCCAAGCCGCCGATCCGGATCCCGTGGCCGCTCTTACGGCCAGTTTGGCCGCTGATTTTGGCGTGAGTCACATCCTGAACGATCCTACTCGACCTCATCCGCGCTTCGCCCAATACAAATCCCACGGCTCGCACACCCGTGAAGCGGCTCAAGCCCAACGGCGGGCCCAATTGTTGGCGGCTCAAAAGCAACAACGTCAAGCGGCGGTCAATTGGGCGCGAGACTTGACCGCCACCGACTCCGATCAGGATGACGATGAGGATGATCCGCCCGAGGCCATGGACACCGCGGTCCAGCCGCGATCCAAGCCGCGATCCACCTTTCGCGACCGATTGATGCTGTCGGAGTGGATGGTGGATGTGCCGGCAGATCTGGGCCAGTCCTGGCTGTACGTGTTGGTGCCTGAAGGTCGCCGGAATTTGGTGGTGGCGGGTCGGGGTCAGACCTCAGCTTACGCCCGCCATGGTCGAAAAGTATCGCAATTCCCCTCGGCTTTACCGGGCGGGAATCGGCGACAAAGACCGCCCCATCACATGGTGACGCTCTTGGATTGCATTTATTCTCCCACTGGCCGATGTTATTACGTCTTGGACGTGCTCGTGTGGAATGGTCACGAATATTTAGGCTGTGAGAGCGAGTTCCGATTCTTCTGGCTCAAACAGAAGGCGGCCGAATGTCCAGCCATGGGCGTGGTCTCGGACATTAATCCCATTCCCTTTCGTTTACTACCCGAGGGACCGGCGGACCTCGAAAGTTTGACCCGTGCCGTTCACGATCCGTGGCCTTTTTCGGACAATCTGGATGGGATTCTGTTTTATCATAAGCAATTGCATTACCTACCGGGCCACACCCCCTTGGTGGGTTGGCTCAAGCCCTATATGTTGCCCGAAATGCTCCAAATTACCGTGCCGCCGGCTTTGCGCTCTTTAGCGCCCAGTGATTATGTCAATTCCCAACAGTACATGGCCGATTTTGATGCCGGGGTCTATCATAAAACCAAAGGTAAATCCACCCCGTCCCAATTGACTCGGCCGTCTCTCGGGATGGAAGTGCCAGAACCCGTGGCTCAACCCCATGATTCAACCAATTCTGTGAGATAACGTGCGTCTAGTCGAAAATAAACCGTGTTGACTTTCCGAATTTCAGCCCTCGGCTCGGGTGGAATCTATTGATCATGATTGTCATTATAGAGATATGTCGCGGGGTGGTGGGCGGGGCCGGAAAAAATGGCGCTCGGACAATGGATTCGAGGCCTGGGGCGGGTATATGGCGGCCAAGATCGCCAAATTGGAAGGTCAATTTTCGACTGATGCTCAAAACGAGGACGACGGAGATGAAAAGGGCCTCTTTCACGGGATCGCCATCTTTGTCAATGGGTACACGAGCCCATCGGCTGATCAGTTGAAGCGGATCATGATGATGAATGGCGGCACATTCCACCACTACTTCAACGCTAAGAAAACCACACACATCATTGCCACCAATTTACCCGACACCAAGGTAACTTGCAGTGTAAGGTCTAATTTCAATATATCGTAATTGACGTATTGAGTCCATTTCAGGTCAAAAACTTGAAAGGCAACGAGCCCATTTGTCATCCCCGTTGGATAAGTGAAAGTTTGCAAGCCGGTAAAGTCTTGGATTACCGAAAGTACTTGCTTTATTCGGCTCAAACCACCACGCAACCCAAGCTAAACTTTCCAAGCTCCACTGCCAATCCTCCTCCCAAGCCTATTGAGCCCGAGAAGCCGCATGACTTGCCAATGGGGCCCGCAGAGCCTGTTGATACTGATGGAATGAGCAGCAGCTCACCCCTTCGGCAAAATCAAGTTGACCCGGAGGTTTCGGGTTCAAGTAAAGCTTTGAACGCGACAGATTCACGGTTTTTGGGCGAGTTCTACAATAATTCGAGATTGCATCACATCTCAACCATGGGAGCCAATTTCAAACGCTACGTCAACGAGTTGCGGGATAAACACGACGGGAATTTCCCGGATCGACACCTTCTTCCGGTCAGTCCGGACTTCAAACCCGGCTCAGATCCGGTTTTCATGCATATCGACATGGATTGTTTTTTCGTGTCCGTGGGATTGCGTCAGAGACCGGATCTGCTTGGTAAACCCGTTGCCGTGGCGCACGCTAAAGGAGCCAAAAGCATTGATGAGAACACGGCCAAGATCCGCAAGACCGAGAGGAGCTACTACCAAAACCATTTCGCTGGTTTGCCTCAGAATCGATCAAAAGAGATCGAGACCACGGCTGAGGATCTGGTGGAGTTCTCCAGTATGAGTGAATTAGCATCCGTGAGTTACGAGGCTCGTGAGTTTGGTGTGAAAAATGGGATGTTCCTGGGTCCGGCTTTGGCCTTATGCCCGAATCTGAAGACCATTCCCTATGACTTTGAAGGCTATAACCAGGTGGCTTACACTCTTTATGATACTGTGGCCAAGTACACTTTAGATATCCAAGCCGTGAGTTGCGATGAAATGTTAGTTGATATCACTGAGGTCATAAGCTCGTGTCGAATTGATCCCCTTGATTTCGCTCAAGAGGTTCGGACCCAGATCCAAAACGCCACCCAATGCCACGCCTCCGTTGGTCTAGGACCCAATCTCTTACTGGCCAGAATGGCCACTCGACAAGCCAAACCCAATGGGAAGTTTCATCTGTCTAAAGAGGATTCATGGGAGTTCATGAAATCCATTCCGGTGCGGGACCTACCCGGCGTTGGTCGGAAAATGAAGTACAAAATGCAAGACTTGAATGTGGCCACGTGTGGGGACCTCCAATCGCTGAGTCTGTCCAAGCTTCAAAAGGAGTTTGGTGCCAAAACCGGGCAGTCCTTGCACAATTTCTGTCGTGGACTCGACGATCGCGAGTTAAACGTGGCGCAGGAGCGCAAATCTGTTTCGGCTGAAGTGAACTATGGGATCCGATTCAAGTCTCAAGAGGATTGTTCCAAATTCCTCGAGCAATTATCCGGGGAGGTGGCTCAACGCCTGGAAAAACTAGGCGTCCGTGGGAAAACGGTAACTCTGAAGTTGATGATCCGATCCGCAAAGGCTCCAGAGGTAACCTCGAAATTCATGGGACACGGGATCTGTGATAGTGTGGCGAAAACCTCGACTTTGTCCACGTGCACCAACGATAAGAAGATCATCTTTCGGGAGGTGTCCATGTTATGTCGCCAACTCACGGATAAGTTCGAGGATCTCCGTGGACTGGGCGTTCAAATCGGGAAGTTGGACGGTAACACAACCGGGATCAACCCGGGCAAGCCCGGTCAAGCCAAAACGGGGACCAAATCTATCCTAAATTTTGTCCAAAAGGTCGATGTCCCGAAAGTCATTCCCCTGAGAAATCCTCCTCTTCCTCCTCCTCCTCCTCCACCTCCCGTTCCTCTCCTTTCTTCATCTAATTCTTCAATTGATCCGTGTACCTCTTTCTCTCAAATCGACATGGATGTTTACGAATCTTTGCCCGAGGATATCAAACAAGAGTTGGAGTCCTTGAAAAGCACCAAATCAGGTCAACCCAAAATCCTCGAATCGAATCCGAGTTTGCCTCATTCGAATCCCAAGCAATCGAGCGATATCATGACCTTCTCTCAATTAGATCCCGAGTTCTTGGCGGCCCTCCCGGAAGAAATGGTGGACGAATTGCGAGAACAATACTCCCGATCATCCTTGCCAGCTCCAGAAACGGCCTTCGATATGATCATGAAGCCCAAGGCTGCGCCCACTACTCCCGTGAAAACCCCGCCCAAAAAGCGAGGTAGACCGCCCAAGAACTCGCCGAGATTCATCAAGCGATCTCGAAATTCAAATCCTGCGATAACTCCACCGAAAATTAGCAAAGATGTTCAAATCGAAGGTGACAGTTCAAGAGATGCTCCAATGGAAGAAGAAGTTGTTATTCCTGAAAAAACACAGGCAAATTTGGAAGGCTTTCGAGACATGGCCGATCTGAGGACGGTCCTAGGTCAATGGTTGACCACGGATATTCCAACCCCCGATGATACAAGTACAGTGGCCGCATTCTTTCAAGAGCTGATTGACGAAAAAGATCTGGAAAAGGTTTCGTTTCTGTTAAAGCTGATCCATCGTCTGACTCGATCTAAAAGCGGAGATTGGAAAAGGGCCTATACATTGATAGTAGAAAAGGTCCAGATGACCATGATCGAGCATTATGGGTATCAATTATCAACCAACAACGGTGATTAAATAGATACAAATAAGGTTGCTTTAATCATTCGATGGTATTAAGATTTAGAAAGAGAGGCATAAACCTTTATTAATTTGTCTTTATTTCTGAATAACAAACGTGATAAATACAAAACCGCACCATAACAAAATACGATTCATTGTGACTTTCAAGGGTTGTGCCAAATGCGATAATTCAGAGCTCTAAGCCATCAGACTTTGTCAGAATTCGCTTTCAAAATATCTAAAGGCCTCATTTCTCATTCAAAGTCCATGGGGAACTCTTTAAAAAAAAAACCAAGATTCGTCACCGTCTGGTAATGTGCTCACAACCGTTTTCCCCAATCACTTGGTGTGCCTCTTGGCGATTTTCCAAGCTCCCAATCGATACCGAAGCCACAAGGCAAACAAATCGTAAAACATTTGCACCGAAGCCGAAATGGGATCCAACTTGGACCCGTCAATCTCGGTCCATCTCACCGGGACCTCTGCCGTGGGAATCTTCAACATCTCGGCAATCTTGAGCAACTCCACGTCAAAAGCCCATCGCTCGATGTGCAGCGAGCGGAACAGATCACAAGCCGTACTGCGGGTCATCAGCTTGAAGCCGCATTGCGTGTCCTTGATGGACTGACAGCCAAAGAACCACACGCACACGTGGAACCCGTGCATTAATACCGTTCGGAACAAGGACCGCGTCGCGATTGAGTCCTTCTCCATGTGCGCTCTCGACCCGCAAACGATACCATCGCCCTCGTGGGCGCTCTGGATGGCGCTCAACTTGGACTCCAGCTTCTCAAGCTCGCTGAACTGCGTGGCTCCATCGGCATCTGCGAACAGACATCGCCGACCCCGACAACGAAACATGCCCATACGAACGGCCCCGCCTTTGCCCCGGTTCCTGGCCAAGGTCAGTACTCGGACCTTGTCCGGACCGAGCTTGCTGGACCATTTGCGACCCAAGGT
>NC_081447.1:5769112-5795443 GCF_007210705.1 Tigriopus californicus | reverse complement strand
TGGAACGACTTTTGCGCCTTCTGCCGGGCATCCAGGTATTGCGTGGCTTCGTCCATCATGGCATTGAGACGGTTCTCCTCGTTGTAAGCGGGTACAATGACGGACAGATCGATGGTTCCCGGAACAATGAGGGCACAGGGTATATCGTCAAATCGGTGCCATTCGCCTAAAATAGACAGAATTTTACTTGTTGAAGGGGCTTAAAAATACAAAGTACATGTTGGTACACGAATGCGTCGTACATTTCGAATAGAATCGCGTGACTGACAAGGCGATATTGGAGGAAGGATTAGGTATTTCCGATAAATTTTCAAATCGCGAGCCAATGACATTCAAAAGCCAAAGTCAAGCTGGTTTCAGGGTGTTTATGATTATTTTTTTCCTGAAAACCGACTACAATCCAGTGGTTTAAGCTCAAGAGATCAAATATGTTGGGATCATTATAGATAGTTACTATCATACCTTAATTTTCCAATCCCTCATAATTCAATCAGATAACAAAAAGCATGGTCTCATCAATTATGCCTTGATCTGAAGGTGAATTTTTTAACATTTATAAAGAAATCAGATCAAAAGTAAAACAATAAAAATTGTAGAATAATGGACGCGTGAAACAGTGAGAGAGCTTTGAGAAAAGACGGGCGCAATATTTTCCGATTTGTTACCGGTACTGATAATAATTGAGAACCTAATAATAAAAAACATGATATCGCAAGCATTCTTTGACTTAGGCAAGAAGGATAACGCAAAATATGGACGCAGAGACTTGCACCGAACGCATTATTTCCGGTTCTATCCAAGTTTAGTCTTTTGACCAGCCTTGCGCGGGAAGATTTGAAGCCTAGGTGTGAATTTTCAAAACAATTGAACGATTATTGTACAAATTGAAAGCAATTTGAAGACATAATACAGTCCTTGTTCAATCGCTCTTTTGGACGATTGTGGTGGTGTCAATTTTCTTTGGAATGACGCCCTCCTAGTACAAGGATAATACTAAATTTCAATTGTTTGCTTCTCGTCAACCAAAGCCCGGAGGATGTTGAAATTTGACAACGAGTTTCTGCCACTCATATCTGATTGAGCTTATCAAAGACAAATTCGGCGTCCGATTGCCATCCCATAGATTCGAAATGCTCAGCTCAATTCCCGGGAAGAGGTCTCAATAAATTCCGTCCTGCTTAAGTTGAGTTCTTGTTAGATTAACTTTGCTTATACGGGATGAGGAGTAGATTAGTAAATTAAAAGCCTTACGCAGTAAAAATATCTTCAGGAGCTGTTCCTTCACATTTGGTTCATTCATGTTTACAGCGTTAGGGTTTATCTAAAGGACGGGGTTTCCCGCCAAACCTTCTAAAGCTTTTCTCATAATTGAAACTTAAAAACCGTTGCTATTAAATGCAGCTCACTTTTACGAGCTTTGGTTGTATCAATAAATACACATACTTGTGCAAATTTGGGCCCCGCATGTGGATTAGGAAACTCAGAAGAAGCGGTCCAAGTTATGTAGCAATCATTAAATGACTGTAGATTCGAATTTTTTGCCCACTTTAGGTCAGCTACATCCGCTTTGGACGATATCACTTGCAAGCAAATCAGGTCACAAGTAGTTTTTTTATATCTTATACTAAAAGAATTGCTTTGATTGATTTCGTTATTGAAAACTTGGCATACCATGTGAAAGCGAATAAGTAGTTCCAATCCATTTAATAATAGCATTCAATCCTCATCGGGTGGTAATTCTCTACTTACCAGCTTTCGGGTCCAGATAGACATTTTCACCTTCGTAAACGGGCACGTCGGCCAAGGCTTGACTGCGGCTGATGACGAAGATTACCACCACCGTGACCGCCACCAATACCAGACATATCAGAAGTAGAAATCCTTCCATCCAGTCCATCGTGAGGATAGGTAGGTGGGGCCTGAGGCGAGGACTGCGTTGAAGTTAGCGACACGCCATCCGGCAAAGCAGAAACCATGAACTAACTGACTTTTGGAAACTTGGAACACGTCAACAAAGTCCAAAGTAAGAACCGTAGAGAACAATTTGGAAGAAAGATCAATGCCGTATAGGAAAGCAAAAAAGAAAATCAATAAGGCTGGCATTGCGGCTAAAAAGGTTCAAATCATATTTTTACGTTATGTGTAAGTCTAATAGGCAGTTTTGAATTGGATTATTGATTTCAGTATAATTGCACGGGGATAACTTCTTGATGTGGAGGCTTTGGATTGTTTCTCCTCTCTGACGGCTACTGGCTCTTTTTTAATGCCATGTTTCTCAGGGTGACCATGAAGAAGCAAATATACTTTGTTAGCCTTAAGGTCAGGTTGGTATATTTGTCCAATCTGATTAATGCCTGTCAAATATTCATTTTTGTTGATTTATCATACGATAGCCGAAGCAGTTAATTTCTTTCATGGCTTAGGGTGAGACCTAAAATGAAAAGTTATCGTGTGGCAAATCGCCGAAATCTAGCCCAGGGGGTAGCGAATGAATGTTGCATTAAAAAAGTAGTTTCCAATGACAGGACTACTTGATGCCAGTGCATTTAAAACTAAATTGACAGGACTGAGTTTGGATATCAAAGACAAAAATTTATAAGCAGGACTTTCTGGCTCAGAATATTCTAGACAAGCAATAATAAAAAATACCACTGATTACTCGACTCCGACAAAATATGTGGGTTTCCGAAATTTGATGGTTCGGCCGTGCGAAAGAGCTGAACCATTGAATTGAGGAGGAAACTGGTTAGGGCAATCCTCTCGATTTTCTGCTTGACATACGAGCAACATTTTTTACCCACCTAGAATGTGTAAGTGCAAATATTTTTTCAACGCTTAATTTTTCCATGAAGTTGGTTCCTCTCCTCTAAAACCATTAATATATTAAAAATGAAGCTCACACGATCTTAATTTTTGATCGCATTGTCTCGAACATTTACCATTTATGATGTTTTCCAATCCATCTTCTTTGATACTATGAATAATCGCGAAACGAAGTACCTAGTTATTAATTGGAATCCAAACCTTTCATGGTCTGTCCTGGAATCTAAAGTCGTCCTATTCTTATTCAGAAGAACCCAAACAAATGGGCCCCTCGCCCCCCCAAAAAACAACTTCTGTGGCAGGAACATTTAAGTACGAACTCTATGATCCTAGAATCCTGAGTTCATTGATACTCGATCGGTTATCTTCAACCCTGCTATACAACATTGTAAGTGAATTGAACAGCACTGACCACTTTTCAAACCTAACTTGCAGCAGTAAAGTACTAATATTGATCCATTTTTAAGGGTGATCGATCATCATGGGTCTTTTGCGTGGCATCCCGAAAATCATCTCCCCGGATCTGCTCCACGTTCTGGCTTCCATGGGACATGGCGATGAGATCGTGTTAGCCGATGCCAACTTCCCTTCAGTGTTAGCTCATGTGCATTCATTTCTGGACTCATTTTTCACCCTCTGTAACGTTGGATTTTAATGTTTTTGTAGATCATCGTCGAGTAAGAAGGCCAAGTTCATCGATGCCTCGGGTCATTCCATTCCGGAGATGCTGGAAGCGGTCTTGAAATTGATGCCCTTGGATACGTACGTGTTCAATCCGGTGGCTTTGATGGACATGGTAAATTCCGACAAGAAAAAGGATATGAAGGTGAATACTAATTGGGGTGGAGAGCGCTTGCGACTCGTCCGTCCATCCCAGTGCCTATTTTTAGCTGCCTTGAACGGATTGGACACTCCTGTCTGGGAAAAAATGCAATTGGGTGTGCGGGACCCAGTCAAGTTTTCGCAATTTGTACCGCACGTTTAATCAATGAAGAGTTAAAAATAGCCCGACTAATTCACTTCTGCTTTCGGCTAACAATAGAAGTGACGGCATTGAAAAGGCCTGAGGAAAGATTTTAGATAATGTGTGATACCGGTCTTTCAATGTGCTCGTGTCTGATTGACTAAACTAAGATCAAGGCTGCTTTCAGATCAAGAATTGGGAAGTTTACCAAACCATTGTGGACAAGGCGGTGGGAGATCCTGTGGAGTTTTATAAGATGGAACGCTTCGATTTCTACGAACGCGCTCAAGAGGCGTTTGCCATTGTAGCTACGGGAGATTGCGCTCCATATGGTAACATCATTCTCAAGAAAGGGGTCTTGCTGAGCGATTAAACGAAAACCACCATGTCGTTGCCCACACTTCTGCACTTGCTTTTCACTGGGGCTTGAGAGACACATATTTTATTGATTGGCGCGATGGTGGGCATAAAAAATATAAAGAAAAAGAAATTGAGCTAGAATCGTAAGTCTTCGAGACTTTTTCCATTGGGATGCTTCAAGCGCACCGGGAACACGGCTGCTTCCGGATAGAACACCGGCACGTTCGAGCTGTACGGGCTCCATGTGAACATTTTGTAGTTATCACTCGCGGATTTGTGGGACGAGGATCCGCGACTCTTGACCTTCTTCCAGTTGATGGGCTTGAGTTCCATGGCCACTCCCATACCAGTGGCCGTCGCATTGGGCGGGGAAAGGACCGGAACCGTGGCCATGGGACTTTCTCGCCTCTTGCGACCCAGGGTTTTGGAATAATCAAAGGCGTACCGGGGATCGAAGGGACGTGCCACGAGGTTCATCCCGTGATAGTACTCACCCGGGCTCATGTAAGCGAAATTCCCCGGATAGGGTCGACGGTAGAACTGGTAATTGCTGAAAGTGTTGTAATTGCCCGCACCCAGGGCACTGAGCGAATTGCCCGCATAATGAAACGAAGCTGGTCCCGGATCCACGAGACGAGGTGCGGGATCACTGAATCTCGGTAGAGCTACGGGATTGTGACTGGGTTGCCGGAGGATCCCACCCCCTGGAGGCTTTTTCGTATAATGAGGCGGTGGTCGATCGGCGAAAGTGGTGCGTTTCCGCCAACCCATGGCCTCTTCGGGGTCCTCGGGATGCGACCTATTGTGCGACTCCCCTTCGCTTTTCCTTCGTTTCTTTTTGCTGGGAAAGCGTTTTTGATTCGAACTGGAAGTTGCCTCTTGATTGGAGTAGTGGTGATGACTAAAGATTTCTCGGCTTCTATGTGAAGATTCATTCAGATGAGACGGAGGCGAGGCTTCCGAATGGATGGTGTAATCATATTGGGAATAAAGACTAGAGTTGGCGCTAAAGCACGAAGGCCAGAACTTGGACGGGGATGAGGATGAGCGGGGTCGGTCTTGGACCGACACCTTATGGCTGTTGGTGGCGGTTCGATTGGACTTCTCCTCGGGTGGGATCACCACCGTGTCTTCCAAGGTCACGCGATCCCCTTGAATGGAGATGTCTGAGAACCTCTCTTGGAAATTGGCTTTGGATCGGAATCGTTGAGTATATGCCTCGTCGCCGTCGTCGTCATAATCCACCGTGTCAATACTTGGACTGGAGATAACGGAAATGATGGAAGACTTGAATTGATTGGAGGCCAATTCTTCTTCGGGATCGTTCTGGTCTTCTTCGTCGTCGTCGTTGTCGTCGTCGTCGTCCTCTTCTTGACTTCCGACGGGAGGTTCCATGTCGATACTGCTGTGATGATGGGGGTGGTACGAATGGTGAAACCCACCGTCCACTTCGGTTGGGTTAAGTTCATTAATGCTCATGTTTTCGACTTTCATTACAAGTTTCGTGCTATTGTCATTTTCGTCTTTTGTTGATCCGCTTTCCCCGCCATCATCCAACTTGTTCTCATTGTTGTAGCCAATTCTTTCGTTTCCTTTTGTTCTCGTCTCATTCTCAGCCTCATTATCGCGTTCGCTCGTCCTCCGAGAACAACAAGGCCTTGGACCGCAGCACCAACAACAAAGAATGGCCACAATGATGGCTGTGGAGGCCGAGGCTGCCGCCGTTGCCGCAACGACCTCTGTCAAAGGAAACCCCCCCGAAGGCGAAGAAAACGAAGGAGACTCAGTTGGACTCACGGTCTCCATTGAATTGGAGGCTGTTATTGTTGCCAATGGAGCCGAGCCTTTCTCCATTGTCTCCTTGGTAATGGATTTGGATTTAGATTTGAAGGTTCCCGCCATTTTTGATGAGGTGACAATTTCCCGGCAGATTTCCAAATTCGAGGACGCACCACTGACTTCTTCCAATGGCTGTTCCCACGCCTCCTCACCGTGCTCCCGCATAATTGAGTGGAAACAGACGATGTAAGCGGTCTGCGGTTTCAAGTCGACAATGGTGTGCCTCAGCGTCGTCGATGTGGTCGGGGGAGATGTGGCGTTGAAGCCCTCGAACACGACCGCAACTTCGGATGCGTTCGCGGCTCCGAATTCTCTGAGTGAGATATGACGGAAGACCCCCATCTCCTCGGACTTGTTGCTCTTTTCTGGGAATTGATGAGGAGCCCTGTTGGGGATAATATTCTCACGGAAAGGCTTCCACTCCAATGTGATGGCCGTTTCCGAGGCTGAGAAGGTGACATTCGGCGTGTCGTATTCCTGCAGATGAAGAGTGACAAGAGGGGAAGGAAGCGATTCCAGCATCCGCACCTCTTGACAATTGCTCTGATGCACGTAAAACACGGTCGAATGATGAACGGCTGCCAAGCATATCTCGTAGTAGGTATCGGATTCGAAGCCTTCGAGTGAATCCTCAAACACTTCGCTGTGGGGTTGCCACCCACTCTGCCACTGGACATGACGAGCCAGGTCCAATTTCGTCTTGAAGAACATATTAGACGGATTCGTTTCGTCTCCAATCTTCCGGAAGACGACACCCCAATCGTACGAGGTCTCGTAAAAGGGCTCGTCCACCGACCAGGTGAGGTTCACCACCATATCCGAGGTAGGAGTGACTTGCATCAGGTGCAAGCTCTCGAAAGTGAGTTCGGGGAAACTGTCCTTGTCCTTATCAGTCACGCGGAAAAAACGCGGTAAACGATCGCCAGGGAGCAATTCACAAAGCTCGGAGTCTGAAAGAAGGGGGAAAAAATCATAAGATGGACATGGTTGGATCGAGCACGTGGTTATAGCTTTTTGTGCAATCACTAGTCGCTGCCGCTTTGTTGGAAGAAACTGGGGGAGATCGTTTAATTACTCTATCTACACTCTTGACAAAGTAGATCAATATCTTTTGATGGATGCACATTCACGGTTCAGTAAAAAGTGATTGATAACAAACGAGCGGGGAGGAAGAAACGTGGGCGAGGCTCCTGGGCTGAATTGGTGGTATGAACGGATGTACCCATGATGTGAGCAGTACATGTACGTAATGCTGCAAGGATGATCATGAAGTAGGCCGCCGCTCTCAATCCTTATTTGTGAACTGCTGGAACTGCTGGAGGAGAAAATCCTCCACTCATTCTGGACTAACTTGAAATGTGCATTGTTAGCCGATAGTGGATGGGAGTCCGGGGGCTTTTGGTACCACTGTCAGACAGGAAAACCTCAAATATCTTACGAGCCAAGTTATAATTATCCCCCACCTTGTCTGTCTGTGAGCCAACCAAACTAGCGGAAGCCCAAGTTCTTCCTATCAACTTGAACCGACAAAACCATCATGGAGTTGGTTTAATGAGCGGAGACAACCGAGAAGGGGAAAAAGAAGACCAATTGGTTAAACTCCTTTTGGGTTCAGTGTGAGAGAAGTAATTAGCTCCAAAAGATGAGCCTAATTCGTCTCAAGTTTGAGAGCCATTCATTTCTTAAGACATCTCTAGAGCTTTTCACCCAGAAGCTCTTCACGTGTATCTCCCTCTTCTCTTTTAAGAGCTTTCCTTCATTCAAATACATTTCTCGCCAAACTCGCTTCAGTGAGAGCTGTTTTCGGAGAAGAAAAGCCATAAAACTCTCGCATAGAGCAGAGTTCAGTCCTTGATATAAGGCCTTGCTCGCTTTATTGTGTCTGATGGAACATTAATTTCCATGAGCCATCAAATTCCGTGGATCCGCTCGCTAGTTGTGCATTGGCTTGTTCATTTTGTTCCTATTCAGCTCCTTCAAAAATCATTCAGTCTCTTCGAGCCGAGCTGTGAGGGAAATTGGAACGATATATAGGCTCGAAAACTTCTCCAACTTGAACAGACTGACTTTTCTCCCTCCTTCCCTTCCTCCATCAGTATTGGTACAGTATATACCTACTACGAGTCGTCGAATGGAATGAAAGCGCACAAGCCTCAGTGTAGCAGAGCCTGAACGTTGGACTGGATTTTTTGTCTGCCAATATCGCTGCCATGTGCGTCTCTTACGTTACCTTTAAGACTCGTCAATTTCGTGCTCTTGACACTGAAAGGCGCTGCGCATGGGGGTAATTCGATTTTCAATCTCGTTTTCGGATCACCAGCCTCAGCTCCTTCTTCGTCTTCTTCTTCTTGTTCTTGTTCTTCATGTTCGCGTCCTCCTTCAGCTTCGTTTCCCCCTTCATCTCCGGCGTGTTGGAGGTCGGTGGTTGTCTGTTCGTTTTCAGCTAGTTGTCGAGGCTCTTGGTCGTGTTGTTCATCCTCGATTTGGGCATTACGTGCTTCTTGAGCGAGCGAAGTCTTCGATTGAAGCTGTTCCTTGGCCTGGCTTTGGGTGGCGTGGAGCCAAAGCCACCTGGCTTGGCAATCACATTGCAAAGGGTTGCCAAGTAATTGCAATTCTCGCAAGACCGGTGGCATCCCATCCAAAACGAAGGTCGTGAGTCGGGTTTGAGCTAGGTTTAAGACCTCAAGACGACCCATGCCAGCGAAGGCAGCTTGAGAGAGGGCTGAAACAATAATGGGCATCATTATGATCATGGCCAAAAGAATGGATAGTGTGTATGAACAGTTCAAAAGTCATACGGTGTTCATGAACAAGTAGCACACGCTCACTGGCTCATCCCAACAAACCCCCAAAATGTAGCTGGTGGGGGAAATTAAAACGCTCCATGTGCGGTAGTTGTGGTTCATTTGGAAATGTGAGTTATTGTTATGAAGATGCGCTGGGTATTCATGTACTGTACATTATCCATTGCACCGCTACAGACCGTTAGCATTCGAGTCTTCGAGTCTGTTGTAAGAACAAGACATTCTTCCATAGACCCATTAGCGATTTGGATGTGTGTGTGTGTGTGTGTGTGTGTGTGCGCGTGTATCTCTCACTTGGTGGTGGTTCGAATGGTTGGCTTCTTAAAAAGGAAATTTGTCGTCATCTTCGTGGATTGCTCATAGAAATGAGTCGAGAGGAGGCCCTTTTTTTCCTCGCTCTTTCTCTTTGGTATGTGGGTGCGTACTTGCGTGTGTGTGTATGTGTGCCTTGCGAAATAAGATGTATGAGTTGGTCGGATGTTTGAAAGTCGGGTTTTTTTCCCAGATGCCCTTAATTGAAGACTGTGTCAGTCTACGGGAGTTCAAGAGCTACTATCATTATTGTTATTACTACTGTGCTGCCATCCAAATCCCAACCAGCCAACCAACTAACCAACTACCTGGGCGCTGAATGAGTGCCGAATGAGTGCGTGGCTTCTTTTCTTTTCATTCAAAAGGGATTTCAGATATATGATGATTTGAGCAGTTTGAAGAGCTAGAGGACCAGCAGACCAGGAGAACGACCAAGAGCGGCAGCAGGACTTTGCTTCACGGCATCATCTAACCGTGAAATCTGTTTTTCTTCCTTAGAAACCTACGCCAAAAGAGGAACTCACCGCGGCATAAAAGTGCACACACACACATGTTGTACACATACACCAGGTTGGTTTTCGTTATTAGTCGCTTTTTGCTCTTTACCTTTTCATTATCATCCATTCAAGACATCAAAGCGCTCTTGAGACTCGAAATTTGGAGGCTAGTTGGGCCATGCCATACTCTGTCGATTTTGTTCCGAAGAACTGGGATTTAACTTTGGTGGCACAAGCAAATAGGAGAAAGGAGGAAATGCCCACATGAATGAGTGATTGACGTAATGCGTTTGTTTCGTGCTAAATCGCTGGCTAGCTTTTAAGCGATTAAAAAACTCTCGCCTAGGGGCTTTTTGCTGTAAGAGCGATGGCCAAGAAACGTGAGGCATCTCCAAAGGAGAATGTGTGTATGTTCCGAACGGAAGTGTGGAAGAAATGGTGTCGTTCAAGTGAACCTAGATGAGTTAGCTGTTTCCATTGAAGCCGGTCGAGTTAATCGCCGGGCCAAAGTGTCCGCTACTATCATCTAAGCAAACGAATTCAACACATGAAAAGCCTCCTCAAGAATCATTCAAGAGAGGGTTTTTCTTGCCTCCTCAAGAATCATTCAAGAGAGGGTTTTTCTTTTCTCTCTATCTCTCTGTCACTCTCTTTCGAATTTCGCCAAGGCAGATTTGATCCCGGCGAGATTCCACCAAAGTCAACAGTATAATATTGTCCAAACATGGTTAAGGTCAACAGCGCTTTCGATTGACTTTTTCCGAGCACCAAGGTCGTCTCGATGGTTCAGATGAATGAGATGAGATAGATATTCTCGAGAACTAAGGCAGCACTTGTACCGTACCAGCACTGAAATAGATTGCGGTTGTGTTCCTGTCGGGTAATTTATGCCGGATCTGCGCTCCGAAATGAGAGACGAATTCGGCTCGTTTCCTCGAGGAATTGCCGCCCTTCCCAAGAGTTCCAAGAGTTCGGTTGGCAATTAAAATACGCGAAATACAAGCCCATGACTTGTGGGTTCCCCACCTACAAATGTACGTACGCATGTTCGTTGAGGATGGGAGGTATTGTACGGTACATAGTAGGTTCATCGGACTCTTGTAATGGATTTATATGATGTGACGAGTCAAAGAATAAGGAAGACGAGTCCTTGGTGGAGAATGCACTACTTGCTTGGCCGACACGAAAAGAGTATCATTTGGCCTGACAACTGATGAGATGATGACAGACGCCCCCCAAAGTGCCAACTCACAACACTCATTCCTTCTCGACCATATATCTCTATCTAGGTAAAGGAATACCTATAAGAAGAGCCGTTGAGGACATCATGATCTTCGTCGACGTCATCATCATCATGGACACTAAAAAAACTCCCTTTTGGTCCTTCTCCCCTTCTCTGACTTTGAAATGGACCATTTCGTGCCTGCGGTTCATTGTGCGAACATCGAGTGAGAACGACTTTGTTGTTGGTTTCGACTTCCGCTCTTTTAACTGAACTGAATTCTGCCCTATTACATTGGGTGGGCCTCGACCATCTTAATGGCATGGTTTCTAAGTGAGTCCAAGTATTGGAAATAGACCTGAAAACAGGATCTGAAAATAGGCGAGGCGCCTCGTTTGGTCTTTGTTTTTCGCTCACTTCGACTCGGGAACGTTTTGTACCGCTAGGTTTACCGAGAACAAGGCACATATTGGCCAATCATCTTGGAGCCTTGTGCACGTCCTTCAAAATGATTGATTGAACCCACAGAAGAGGAGAACTTCTATACTGTTATATCCCCCCTACTCTTGCTGGTGCTGCTCCTCCTCCTCCTCGTTCTCGTTCTCTCCTAGCTCTCTAGAAATAGAGGGCTATCAATGGAACCTTTTTACACTTTTTTAAGAACCTACCTTTCAATGGGTTTTGAGCTAAATTGAGTTTTCGGAGTCGAGCGAACGTCCGATTGACGAATTGGCTGGGGAGTCCCGAGAACTGATTGGAACTCAGATCTAATTCCTCGAGAGTGTCGGTGAGTGGTTCCAAATTAAATGATAGGAGACTTAATTCCGCTCCGGGGTTCAACTTCGAAATGGATTCATCTTCAGCTGGCACGGATGAATCGACCTCCCAAGGGTCCTCGTTGTCTTGGCTGTCTCCACCTGACCTTGAGTCCCGAATTCCCAGCCTTGAATGCGGAGAAAAATCTCTTAAACTGAGAGAGAGAGACACTTGTGCGGATAAATCTTGGCTCCCGCCTTTACTCACCGATTCTCACTCAAGTCTAATCTGACTAGCGTGTTGAGGTTGTTGAAGGCCGATCCAGGGGGTAAAACGCGGATTTGGTTGTGACTTAGATCCAACGAGATGAGCTTGACCATGTTCAAAATGGCTTTGGGCACATTGGTCAGTCGGTTCCCAGATAGATCCAGATGCTCCAAGTGGTCTTCCAAGCCCATAAAAGCATTCTCCGCAATCTCTGCCAATCCGCTATTAACCAAAGTCACCGTTCGCAATTCCGACATGGAATGGTTGCCAATTAGAGGCTCCATGAGGGTGCTCACATCGCAGAAATTGATATCCAACACGAAGATCTCGAAAATGAGCTGGTCGATCCCGCTCTGAATGTGCCTCAAATCGGTGTTTCGACATCTTAGGGCGTGCATCCTGTCGTCGAAAAAGCATTGAGACTCGATTCTGGTTCTCCATTCTTCCAAGGGATTCGGCAACACTCGCTCGAAAGTTCCCCATAAGGTCCAAAAGAGCATGAATTTCCGTATCATGGTCAACTTTTTTTGTTCCTTGAGGTTAATCTTGGACCTGGAAAGGGAACGAGGAAAAGCCTGAGAATTTGTAACAGAGTAAATTGGATTGCTTCAACCGACTTATCTCCATGACAAATAATCACTCAAATAAAAAAAAATCTTGGTATGTTGCAATCTAAAACACACGAACACACAGGATTTATTTTCGAAGCTCCTTGGTTATCAAATCATACGGAGTGAAAAATAAATAAATTGACTTTAAGGGCCGCTAAAGACGCAAATAAAGACAATTGTAATTAGATCTTCCGATTATACGGAAAATATGACGATGAAAAAAAAAAAGGATTACAGATTTTCATCCAACTTTACCAAAGTCCTCCTGATTCTTCAGGAGGACAAAAAAAACAAAAAAAAACATTCATTTAAAAAATCTTATAAGATTTGAATAACTCACATGAGTTTTTGACAAGTCACAAGATTTTTATGTTTTTAAAGCTTTTCCATAGCTAATACTCGAAAAAAGGACACTACATGAATACATAAAAAGGCCGAGATGGTCAATGATGCATGAAACACTATTTGCATTATTTGCATTTTCCTAATCAGCACTGACGTTGGTTGCTATACTGTATACAGTTGAAGACGAAATGCCGAGAAGAATCAGGGCAACCGACTTCTTGATTTGATTTGACTCCTCAACCCGGTGATAAACTCCTTGTGATATCGGTGAGTGGAGACCGAGGGAACAGGCAAAATAAACACAATAAAAGTCGGTTGATTCAATACAGAACCAGAACGTACCATGGCCCAGCAGATCAAAGATTATCTTCTATTGAGTAGCCAACTTGGAGTAAATTGGAGCAAGGCTCAATATCAAGCAACTGAGGATAATGAGAAACCGGAGGTTCTTTTCAATTTCCAATTCCTCAAAGTCTTCTTCACGGGAGGGAGGGATGGCCTAAAAACCATGTTTTCCTGATTTTTTCCGAAGAAGCTTTCCAATTTAGCCGTGAGCATACGGTACACCTAAAACTCAAACGAATTCTCATTACAAAACATCTTGCGGACCCAAATCGTCAAGCGACCTCAAGGGAGCTAATCCGAAAAGTATTGAAGCATGAGTCCCAGCACGAACTTTCTCAGTGGTCGTCAATCCCGAAAAAGCATGAATAATCGTATTTTCAAGGTGGCTCTGGGCATTAAATTATCCCCCTTGATAGGAAAATCACGCTCACCGACCACCGATGTGCTTGCTCCTCGTGGACCATTATTCGAGCTCGAATACGGTACGCAACCAACCCTAGCTTCTCTCCTCCTTCCTTCTCCTTCTTTTCCTTTTGCCTCCGTCTCCTCCTTCTCCTTCACATCATCATCATCATCATCGCCCATCTGCATAGAGTACCATCTTCAAAGCCCTCGCTTTTCCTGTCGAGGCGTGAGTTAATGACAAAATTGAATCATTTTGCATTTTATGTTAAATGCATCCACGCTTGACTCAACCTCGAGAACGTGTTTGAGGCACTTGTCAGAAAAACCCAGGTCTCTCACAAACCCACGAATTGTCGGCATTTTTGTTGACATTGGTCCGCTCCAGATGGACGGTCGGTTGGTTGAATGGTTGGTTGGTTGGTTGGCTCTTCAAGCGTCCTTTGGTGGGAAAATGGTTTAAGTGGGACTGTGGGTTCGAGTCAAGAGGCGATGATGGTTTGTTTGGCATCCCACTCTTGCGAATGGATACCTACTTTTTGGCTTTCGAACAATCAACCAATCTGGGCACTTTTCAAGGCTGTCGGATGCGTAGTTCGTCTAAGTTTTCTATTGACGAGATGGACTCCCGAGGATTTGCACTCGTTCTTCAAGCCATCCAGATTCAATTGGAGGAAAGTGCCAAGCGAGGGATTCAAGTGCCATGGGAGTTTAGGGAATGATAAATAAGCATTGCTGAGATAGCCCCTTGAGACGCGCTTAAAATTTGGGGAGCATCCCTAGGGAATGGCAAGGCTTTTCTACTTGGAACAACCCGCCTATCTAAGAACCACTTTCGGGGACCCACATCGGGTTTCTCCGAGCGAGCAAATCAATCGTTACAAGATGGTGGTGATGTGCAGGGAAAGAGAAAAGAAACATTTTCCCGTTTGGATAATGGCGCAAGAATTCACAATGAATCAGGAGCGTCCAATTCATCAAAATTGAAAAGATTTAATCAGGCGCAACCTTTTTGGGCGCTGACAACCCACTGAGAAGCAACTTTCGTCTTTTGGAAGATCTCCGAGATCGACGGTCCTTTCACTTCACTTTTCTTCATCCTCGTTTTTTGTCAATGTATATTTGTTCCCAAGTGTCCTCAAGTGTTCACAAGTGTAGAAACCACTAGCAAAAACTAGGTAAATACGCGCAGATTGCAGAAAAACTGCCATATCTTCAACCTCAAATAGGATGACACGTCAAAGATGAAAACTAGAGCAGTGGGCAAGATCGCCTCAAATCCATTTTAGTGGTGTGTACTTTGAACGTCGTACAAACACCCTTCGAGGTTCCCCCTGCGTAAACAAGGGCGAACTTTCTTGGCGTTAATCCTGAGAAAATTGGTAATGAGGACAAATTTCCTGTACTTAATGTAAACAGAGTGGGTCCATGTCGCTCGTTGATCTATCGAGTCATCCATCTATCCGTGCACAGACAATCCCTGGCAACGGATCAAATACTTGGCGCTCACGTGATAGAGCAGAATAAATACTCGTCGTTCGACCAATATGATGCTCACAATGCCTTAGATAGAGTACTCTGTACTGCTTCATTCGACGATGTCAAGAATGAACGGATTGTTGAATGTATGTAATGCAATAGAAAGAGGCTTGTTGCTTCATTGTGCACCTGGATGAGCCTTCCACATGCTTTAGAGGAATGTTGGTGAATGGAACAACACGTTTGCTCAAGTGCCCGTTCAACCACCACGCCAGCTTGTTAGCTACAAAAGCAATATATTTGAATCCTATTATGAGGCTTGAAAGACGACATGAACAGCCAAAAGGAGACGAGCCAACAAAGGGCCACCTTCAATTATCTATTGATAAATGGTGACTCACTCGATTGTTTCCTTTCACATTGAAAACCGATTGAAACGGGAACATATGATCGTTAAATGTGGTGTGATTTTTCACAGTACCTTTTAACAAACAGCCAAGACGAAGTGAGAACATTTCTCCAAGGTCGTCGTTTCAGGCCGAAAAAAATACATGTATTGGTTTAATATTCAACTTTGAGTAACAATACTTATCGAGTTTTGAAAGAGTAGGCAAGATGTAGCCCTGTACCATATACGCATAGAAGAGGAAATTGACAGTTCGCTAGACAGGAAATTAACCCAGATCATTTTTGGTTCATTGTAAACCCATTCCTTATATTCCAAAGCATTCCTCCGGAGAACTTCCTTACACGAACCATCAAGGGACAGAACCAAAGCTGAAACTAGTTCATCGTCAAGGTTAAATTAATAGCCCCTCGCAATAAGACTGACGATAACAAAATAAATTCCAGAGCCCAATGTTCTGAATTTACTTTCAGTCATTGATCTCCAGTAATCACCAAGGATTTACTGTAGTACCTAAATCAAGGGCTCTGTAAAGGAATGTCAGTGTGAACTACGTTGACAATCAACATGTGACCTTTGAACCATAATCCCTTCGGTGTATTTCAGGTACGTGTATTTAGCTTTATGGAGGCGGGTTGAATTAAACAGATTTGGGCTATTCCACCCGAAGCCGCCAATAAACAGTGATTAACTCACACAACAGTTAGTTTCAAAAGGTCCCGAAAGATAAATCAGGATGGATGTTCTAGGGGACATTTTACGGTCTCTTCAATCAGCGTTGCTACAGTCCATTGATAAACCCTCATTTGTTAGGTATCCCTCTAAAGTGTTGGAAAGAAATGAGTCTACCTTACCATCTAAAGGTAGATGAAAGGAGAGCGATTGATTTTAAGCACGACTTAGCTACGATCGATCCTAGGTCTCCCACCTGTTTGCAACCTTATCTCGGTGGCGGTGCAAAGAGATACCCCTATTTTGGCAGTGAGTGGGAAAACCAATTTCGCATAGATTCGGTGCTAAAGTCTTTGTCGCTTATATTACTTTTTTGCACCTCTTACTTTTTCCTTCAAAAAGTATTAGTCCTGTTCAGGCTGACTATGCATAAATTTACAACACCAAAAAGCTTCGGGGCATATTTACCCTTAATATCTGATAAGACAAACTATCTTGCAAAACAAATATTCAAGAGTTTTGAGGAGTCTAGCCAACCAAAAATGGTTTACGGATTGCGTTGTTTTTGTAATGATCTGAATTGTGCTGGAAGGTGTAAAGACGACATATTTTTTGCCGCTTTGGTCATGTTCAGTTTGAATGCTCAAAATTGAGTTTTCATGTTAGGCAAAATCCTCAGCCCCGTGGACTGACTGACTGACTCAGAGACTGGCTAACTAACTGCATGAAGGCTTTTTGGTGGGCGTTGTCACGAGTACGTCGTACAGAGTTTCCAGATTATTGCCCAGTAAAAAGTATCATTAATGATGAATTCGCTCATTCCTTGGGAAGAAAAAGAAACTTTCATTTTTCTTCCAATCACTTTTACTGCTGACGACGGAGAAAATGTTCCATCATTTCGACTCAATCTTCAACCCCAAACCAACCAGACATCGATGACGCTGCCCTGATTGTCTCTCCTCGCTATTTAACACGTGAGCCATATTCAGTGCTCAAGTTTAACTACTACTATACACTGTACCACATTCCGGCTAATGAATTGATTGTAGGCACGAGTCATGTCGAAGACGACACCCTGTGTCTACGTACGTGAGAAATTTAATACAAGCTTCCCTCTGGAGTAATTGCTCCTGGGTGCTTGTTAATTACACGCATAAATCTGGGCATCAATATTTGTGGAGGGCCACCCAAGTGAGCACTTTTTTGCTCATGGCCAAAGGACTCATCTTAGTAGAATGGAAAAAGGACGTCGCATGATACATTAGGGTGTTGAAGAAAAATATGATGGCTGGAATCTCCCAGTACTCCCACTTTTCTCACTCTCTCTCTCTCTCTCTCCATCCAAAATCACACCAAGTCTCATCATGACTGGAGGGTATTCTTCTTTTTCATTTCTCATGCAAATGCGCCATTCAAGGCAGATTTATGTCCTCCAGCACCTCCAACATAATCGAGTTGTCTGGCCGAGTGTCCTCAAAAAATCGGCGCCTAATCCCGAAGCGACCTTCTGGCAAAAAAATGAGAGCCTTGAATCATGAGTTGTGAATTCTCAACGGAGAGGTTCCCACATTTGGAATGTGATTGAACTGGGATGAAAAGGGCGCTAGTGAACCTGGCCTCATTATTATGTAAGATACATAATGGGGCACGATGTTGTCATACTCATGATATGAAGATGTTCTTGGGCAACGAACTCGATAAACGAGATCCCCTCCTCGTGTTTTTTTGCACAGAAACTGCGTGATTATCGCAAAACTGCAAATGTCACACACGCATTAGGACGGAAAGGTTGATGCGAGTGCTTCTTGTGGGTTCTAAAAAATGGCGTTGTTAGTAGCATTTTGATTCCCACTTGGAATAATGAATGGTGGCCAGAGCGTAACTAACCCCACCAATGGATCGACTTGTTAGCCGATTTCTGACTCAAATCACTGCTCCGAAAGACCCCATCAAAACGAGATTTCTCTTCACGGTCGCTCAATTAGCTTTTCAAGTTGGCGACGGAAGAAGGGATTAGTAAACGAGCCAGAAAAGTTTGAGCTCAATTATAAAGGACTTTGCAATGGTTTCAAAAGAACGACCAGGTTTTCTGCAATTGCTTGCCTACCATCCACTTGTGAAAGGGCATAGCGAGGCCTTTGAGAGCCCTTGGAGATGCTAGGTTTCCTAGGACCTTGTCATGGGTTCAATTCTCAGTAGGTTCTAATGAGGTATCAATCTCTTCTTGAGTTAGACAGAATATGAGAAAATCTTGGAGGTGAGAAATGGCCGTCCAAAAGAAGAGATTTCGCAAATATGCAGTCCAATGTGAGATGTGTAAATAAGTTTCATTTTGCCTCTTCCTTTATTTGAAAGCAAATAATTCAGTTGTACCATTGTCGTCGTGCGAGAAAGCATCCATTGAAACGTGAACTGTTTCCCATTCGAGTCTTTTTGCGGTCAGTAAGGAAACGGTTGGCAATCCCGCAAAGAAAGGCTTTTGTTTGATTGGCGTAATCATTGCACAAAGAGAGAAAAATTGTGGACTTGACTTTTATTAAAAGTGCAATTCGCCCGTGGATGGTCTTAATTCAACCCTGGCAATGAGCCTAAATAGTTCAATATTTGGCTCTCAAGTGAACGTGGACCCTGGATTTATTCATGAATGAAACTAATCTAAAGATAGACGATATGGACGTGTTAGTTTTCATTGGTTCTGAAAGTTTCGACCGAGGTATAGATCCCCAAGGCCGTCATTATGCGTTTACCCCGATTCATTCGCCCACATGGGCATCTCTCAATTTCTTTTTTCATATCCCAAGAATCATGTAATTGGAAAATTTGCCGAACAGTCATCGTGATGCAAAGTGAACTTAAAAAACCGTTCAAAGTTTCTCATCCCGGTCTGAAAAGATTTGGCGCCACAATGATCTATAATTGACCCACATCGTTCAGTTTGATTGTGTTTTTTTTTTCTTGTAATTTTGAGATAGTACTTACTCATTCTATTTTGTAGTACTCGGAACCAGAGAATCCGAAGCTCTCATCCTGTCGTACTTCAGTCGCTTTTTACTCGAATCCTCTTGATCATTAAAAGACTATTCCCAGGTTATGATTGTTGTTCTTGTTCTTCTTCTATTCCATGCCAACGAATACGGAGCCGATAGATGAAGAAGTAAAAGTACACATGAACACCACCAATTGACAGGATGATAATGATATTGAGCACCAGCACTCTCTCAACAGGCGCTTTCCGAATCGACGAGAGCTCATGCCTCCACTAAATTCGCAAGTCGACTGCCATAATAAGAACTGATTTCCAGGGAGGATGACGAAAATTGTAGTGCTGGGAGTGACGAGGAGAAGGGTGCCAAAGACGAGAAGGGGGGAGGGGGGCATACCAAAAGCTCGTGGAAGAACAGCTTCAAGACGATCTTCGATGTGTGGTGTGTGTGTTTTTTTTTCAGTGCACTCCCTCACCATGCCCATGTTGTGGTGATGTTGGCCTGCCTTTGGTTCACGTTCGCCACATTCACACACGGTTTACAGTACGTACGTTCGTACGTACTTGAATGGAGTCAGGATTGCGCCGTGCATGTCGCACATACGCAAGAATCCTCTTCAATAGAGGTCATGATGGGCATCTTAGGGATGCAACAAATGACGTTAGTATGGAATGTGTGTGCTTGTGGGTGATTTGGCGGTTCATGTTGAGCTCGGCCAGGACCTGAGTTATGAATCGGAACCAATTCAAGGGTCGGGAGCCAAAAGGCACTAGTTGGGACTGACCGTTAAGTGCTAAAAGGAGATGTGAGCAGAATGTAAAGATTTAGAATGTAAGGGACAAAAAAGGTTCCAAATCTAGATATTTCGAACAAATTCAAAGACTTTGTTTCCCAACTTTGTTATCCCGTTATCGGCAATTCTTGAAAGTTTCTCGCCTTTCGATACGAAAAGCGAGGAGAACGTCGCCCCTGAAGATTTAGTGGAGGAAGTTCCCGTGGTGGTTCTCCGCTCCAGGGGCGCCTCCGTGCCACCCATTGCTCAAATGGTTGATGAAAATTATGAATTTGAGGTTGTCTGTCCGTCTCAAAAGGGAATTGAAATGAAATGTAATGATGAATGGGCCCGCCAGACCATTTCAGGATAGCAGAAGCCACCTCAAAAGCCACCGAACCGCCAGTCAAAGACCTAGTACATACTTCTTGCGTCCGCAGGAGATGACTTCATTGCCATAAATCGTTCTTGGCCAATATCCAAATGATTTGACATGGAAGATTTCTCAAACTGTCAGTTCCCGCACAAGCCTTGTAAAATGATTTGCAGACCCAAAACCTTGGCCAAGACATTGTATTAGGGTACAGAAGAATCACCCCTGAAGTACAAACGTATCGTCGAATACGTATCTACCGGCAAATCATGGCCCCTTCTCTAATGCATCCATCCAGATAGTTGGTTTCCTATCTATCGTTCCCGAAACAAGCTCGATCCAAGTGGGGAATCGGGAAACGATGAGGTGCCAATGATGTGAGTGGAAACAAATGATGACATCATGAGTGGCCCAAAATACCAGGTAATAATCGCATGTCAAGCCCCTTCTCAATAATAGACCTACAATCGGACGGCTGATTTGCTCTCTCTCTCTCTTTGTCTTCGAATCTTCGAAGCGAGTAACGATGGAAAGTACAAATTTGGAGCCAAATTTAGGATTTGATGAAGCCAGTTTCGCACGATCTGGTTAGGCCACCTCAAATTGTTCAAAGAAACTTGTTTTCGGCTCCAACTCAATTGAAGATAACGGGTGGGGATTGATGGAAGCCATTTGCCAAAATTGATTCCATTTCCCTCGAAAATTTCGCTGATTATCCATCGCACCATCCTTTGAGGCAATAATCGTTTGATTTGGAATCGAAGGTCTCAGCGCTGTGTGCGGTCCAAAATCATTGTGGTCCTGGTTTAACTTTCACGCAGAGTTTTTAATCATACGGATTGATCAAATATTTCGTGTTTCTCTTCCTTTTGGGGTATTTTTCGGGGATAACGATCAAAAAAGGAGGCTGTGGTAATCTATTCCTTTTCTTGATCAAAAGTATGTCCTTCATGGTTGGCTCTCGTTTAATCTGCTTTCCACTAATCCCATTAAATACTAAACAAACTTTGCAAAAGCCGAACGAGATTGCTCTGAGATGAGAGTTCCGTCAATTGTTCGCAATGATCCCTCAAATAGGACTCATTCAATCTCGTTACGACTGGTAATCTTCCCACATTGCTTAAAACCAACTGATCCATGAACCCACCGTTGTCAAAAGCCAGCTTGTTCCCCGAAAATCCCCCAGAGCACTTAGCAAATGCATTAACCCATTGTTAGATTAAAAACAGTTGCCCAAAGATGATGTTTAATGAAAACAAGGAATCCATCCACTCCCAACATTTCAATCAAAACCCAGGGGATCAATTCGTTAAGAGCTGGTGGCTACTTCCGTATGAGTTGAAGTGCTGTTGGCAAGTAAAATAATGATGATCTCATGATGATCTCCAGTGTGTTACTGGCACACTTTCAGCATGAAGTCAGTTTGAGTGCTGTTTCTTCCTGGACCAAGCTCAAGCAATTGGTCGGATTCACATCATTCACTCTCTCGCTTCTTCGCTGTTGTTGCGATTAATAGTGTGCTGTTGTTGAGCCTGCCTATTCTGCCTTTTGCCCTGATTTGATCGTCATTCCATCCGTACATCCATCTATCCAACCATCCCACCAAGCAGCTAGGCAGCAAAGTTGTTGGCAAACCAATTGGAGTGTGAGCACGGGAGGAATCAAAGGAAACTCACTAGATTAAAACTCTCGTCGTCATCCTCAGAGTGATGGACAGACAGCCAGAGCATCTACCACCTGGCGAACGGTTCTTCCGCAACAGAATCGTTTCATCATTCTATCTTGGGGATGCACTTATGCTTCCAAGATTGCTACCATTCTTCCAGTTGACATCACTCTAATGCTCTGGCATATACTTAAGCTTTGGTACATCAATTATCAAAATAAGTTTTCCTCATCTTGGTTGTTTAGGGCTTGTCGTTGATTGCATGTTGGATGAAACAAAGTTATTGTGTGTGGAGAGGAACACTATTGGAATAACCAGTCCTTGTTGAATTAGCATCATTGGCGAATTTGTTGGAGACACGATATTAAGCGAGGATGTTTGTTCCCCGTTTCGTTGAACGAGCCCAATTTTTGCGTGAACTTCCTGAGAACTGGAAAGAGGGCCTCTTGATAAAGTGAGTCACTGGAGTCAGTAGTTTGTAAGGGTGCCTGGAAGTCGTTACATTCGGGGGTTCCTTAGAGTCCTTTAAGACGCCATCCTCATGATACTTGAAAAAAAAACACGGCGAGGAAAAGACCAGCAGCTTACTTTGACATTGAAGAGGAAGAGATTGTTCATTCTTTCGAAGAGTTCCTTTGACTTTGGACCCGCAAAATCGTTCATGGATTTCTGCCCGCATTCTCAGGAACAAATGGATAATCTGTTTTGGTAATTAGCACGCCACTCCGTGAATCAGGCCCAGAACTTGTTGCAAGTACCCACGATTAGCCGCCATGAGGAAGTGTTTATAGGACATTACCCTAATGAGATCTGAATTGTTCGATGATGTTATTAAACGAGCCTCCAGGTCCAATGAAGAAAGGGTGGCATTTCAGGACAAGCTCTTACACTTTGGGTCAAGGCCAAAGTCAACTTCATTTGACTAGCAGTGTAGTACCTATGGGGTCCTTCGTCGTGTTGTTGATGCCAGAAAATGCAATCAACCCAAGTTTCCAATATCTATAAAATCTTCACAACATCAGATATTTCCTTTATCCTACTTCATCTGACTAGCTGCGGATTATTCTCTTTCAGTCAGACAGTAAAAATGAATGGATGACCGAATGAGCAAGTTCCATTCGCATGTGTACAAAGCACAGTGCCACTTCAGGTACAGTAGGTAGAGTAGGTTGCTCGATCGTGAGAGCAATACAAAACACAGAGGAAAGAGGAAGAGCTAAGTAAGGACTTCTTTTTTTTTTTCTTCTTCTTCTCCTCTTTCTTTCTCTCTCTTTTTCTCTCCCTCTGCATCTGGGATCATTTTTGCGTAGGAATCACAAAAGGTCTTTTCCGACGTCTTGGCTGGCTTCGCAATTATGAAGAAATGCCTCTGTCCATGTCAGGGCGAGAATGAGCTACCATGCAAGGTAGACAGGCATGTCTAAGATGACTGGTGAAAAACAACAACTAAAGCCCTTTAATGAAACACGTTGAGAGCCACTGTCCCTAATTCTCTGTTCAAAATCGGCAATTTAACGGCGAACAATAAACCAAGCACAATATACACTGATGCGCTCAGTGGCCAGTGAGTTGGGCTTTGTGTCCATGATAGATGTGCTTGAGAGGCTTCCTCAAGTTCCAGACGACGAAGGAGAAGAGCTATTGATTGTCAATCTCTCTCGGGTTTCCATGCTACACGCCAAACATGCTACCTTCAATTCATACAGGCCAGATTGTGAAGGATGAATTTGCTGCCAATACCTGAGGAAAAGTGAACGGACCTTAAACTTGACTAGATGCGGGCCAAACCTCAAGAGTTGGCAATCGTTGAAGGCTGGCGAGTTTCTTGACAAGGAATGTGTAAAAAAAATGCTGTTAATGCTCAAAATACCAGAGCATCCCTAACTGTACAGAGTAAAGCCCCAGCCTGCTGGTATTGTACGTGCACAGTAAATTGGACATAGAGCATCAAATGTGGTGGTGACTGTGGGTGGAGACTAGAGACTGAAGAGGATGGCTCAAGAGGAAAATGTGACACATGTACATGTTAACGTTCCCAGATGGGTCGAGGACGACTTCCGAAGGACACACATTCTTCATTCTTTTCCCAGTATAAGTTAGTTCTTGGTAGTGCGACAGGGAATCTCGAGACCTCAGATAGGTACTGTAGACAAAATGAGGAAACTTTTTAAGAGAGAATTTTATTTCAAAAATGTTTCATACACATCTGCATGGCATGATCAATTTATCACGACTAGAAGAAGGATCAATTTGGATTCTCTTGCATTTCGTCATGGGGGAAATACATGAACGATTGAGGCGTACTGGGTATATGTGAAGGTAGCAATCCATAAATCGTACATGGCTGGCATTTTTTACGACGGATATGTAAGCAAAAATACTCATTAGGCACACCATTCAACACTGCCATTGATATGACATGTATCAATATTTAGACGACGACTATTGTTGCGTGTGCACAACCTGACACGTGACAGAGCGTCACCTCATTCTCCTGGAAACTGCATGAATGCCAAAAGGCCTCCTTTGGGGTAGGACTTCATAAAGCGGTTACTTGCCCAGAAAAAAAAGACCATAGAGATTGTTGACCAGAAACGTTTCACCTTGTTTATCGTGAGACTCACGTCAGAAGTGTTCAGCCTAAGGGTGTAAACAAAATCGATTTTCAAATAAATTCCCGTGTCCTTCAATACTCATGCGGACTTCAGTGACTTGGAATTTGAAACAAGTCACCAGATCCCGTAAAATTGACTTTCACCAGACACCACGAGACCTTGGGCGAGGACAACAAATCATTCGTAAATGTCGAGGCTAGGAACTTCGGCCTCTCGGATTTGGGTCACATTTCCAGCACCATAATGAATCAGCTGGACCATTTACAGTAGAATCGGAGATTGGATAATGGATGCGTCAGAATTTAAAGAACATGAAGATTTTCACAGGATTTGGTGAAAGAGGCCTGTTTGGCGTTGATACAGACTCTCGAGAGGATATCCCTGGCCACCTGTAGAGTGTGAAGAGGGCTCGAGGTGGGCTTGGAGGCCTTTCTTTTACGATCCATGGTCTGATGGAGACGGATTTGTTTGAGAATGCCCACCAGAAGCTCATCCACATTGTGTTGAATCCCGACCGAGGTCTCAATAAATTTGGCACCGTAGGACACGGCCAATTTTTTCCCCGCTGTAATTTAGAGGAGGCGCATTATTTCCCTTGATACCGAGGTCCAACAAAAGATCAATGAGGAAGTTGTTCTTTTTTCTGGCTCGGAATTTCTGGTTGCTCTATCTAGACGCAGAGAAAAAGTTGGACTTGATCCAACTTGTTGGTTGGAGCTCCTGGCAAGGCCGTTCAGTTGTGTTTGAATTTCCTGGCCTTGCTTGAATGGCTTCTTCTAGCCTTGTGAATTAACCGGCTTTAACTACTTAGTTGGAGGAATCTGTACAACAAAGCAAACGAAAGCTAGGGTTAGTCAACCTGAAGGATTTGGGCAGAAAAAGTTGGCCTTTGTCTCATCAGCTTTCGAGCAACTTTATCCATGTTTTCAAACGTGAAAGGAACTAGCGAGGAAATACAAGGCGGTAGGTTCGTGTTCTACCTCCCATTGTAAGCCGCTAATCCTAATCCACCAATCATCAATGATGAAGTCCTAGTACTGAGAAGGAAATTGGCCTTCATCTTCTTGTCTGCCATGCCAAGAGCATGGCATGCACCAATACCCTCCGTAATGACGGTGAGCATCATTCCAAGAGACAACCTGATTTACTGGTGTATTGCTTCTTAAAAACGCTGAGAATGAAATTCAGTTACATCTAGGGCTCTGGATATATACTAGTTGAATAAAGTGGCAAGATATAAGCTAAATGATCGATCTAACGCTAATGTGCATGGTGAAAACAAGTACTTGGGGACGAATAGTAATCAAAATTGCAATATTATTCATGCGATTATCTCTTTAGGGTTTTTGCACTTCACTCGCTCTTTTCATTTGCCAGCATGTGCAAGAAGTGAACGCTTCATCGAGGAAAAAACTAAGTAGTAAGCAAGAAATTTTAACTTTTAAACTTAGAAAATAGAAGAGCTTCGAATCATGATATTTAAATAACAACATCTGATGCAATTTGTGTCGCATAATGCGACCTTTTGAGGAGCAAACTTGAAGCGGACCACATATCTAGGATTTGTCAAATTGAGCCGATACTTATATAGCAGTTACCATCCGAAACATCCTCCTCACGGATTCAAAGAACCGAGTGGTCTAAGGGGAAGTTCCAACCAGGTGTCATGGGTTCAAGCCACGTTGCTGGAAGTTAATCTTAAACGGGGAGGAGAAATGGCATCTACCTATGTTTGATAGAGCAGTTTCTTAACGTGAGAGAGGTCTCGAGGTAATTTCTGGACTCTAATCGCATCACAAACAAATAACCAAAAT